>NC_142601.1:62469369-62623028 GCF_041222555.1 Hakea prostrata | reverse complement strand
GTAAAAGCAACCAAATCTCATATCCATTTAAAAGCAACTGCATACGTTTTTTTTCAAATTCATATTCAAATTTGGATGATCCAATTAATAATTCCATTCGAATTTGGATATGTCAATTTAAGTTAGATATTATCCGTCGAGAAATATTCGACCAATACTATCTATATGCGATATCATTTCAGTAAATCATCTATAATTTTCTTATCATCTTTTTAGCGTAGGAAATCTAACAGTTCTATTGATTTGGAAAATGTAAACTCCAAAATTGTGCAAAATCTATGGTTGTTTCTTGGTGCTTCTTTACAGTAGATTGCTATCTTTCGTTAGATTATCAAACAACACTCCGGTGGTTTATATTTATTAATCGATGCTTGGTGTCGATCAATAACAACCTCAATAAAAAGAAAGTAAAAATCAACTTGAACGATTACTCTTTGTAAAGGATAAATCTCTGAATTCAAATTCAAATATTTCTCTCATTGCATTTAGTGACGCGAACTGGGCCAATTCAACTATTGATCGACGATCTACAAATGGCTATTGTGTCTACTTGGACCCTAACTTGATCTCTTAGAATTCCAAGAAACAACCCATTGTAGCCCGCTTCTCTACAGAATCTAAGTACAAAGGGGTTGCTAATGCTATCTTGAGTTGATATGATTACGTCAGCTACTGTTTGAACTTGGGATTGTCACTTCAGCACCAACTCTATACTGCGATAAAAAATCTCCATAACAATGTTCAAAGCCCACTCTATACTTTATATGAATATTATAATATGTATATATATGGTGTATGGTGTTTTTTTTTTTTTTTTCCAAGTTGTTCTTATTCCCATACTCTAGCAAAGCAATGATTTTTTTCAAGTTCAACTGACTTAAAATTTTGATGTACAGAATTCCCTGATCCCGCCCTATATTGGACCTATCTACAAGAAAAAAGGTGTTAACCAGCTAAGCTTGGGTAAGTTTCAAAGACCGACTTTAAATCTAAGAAATCAAATAGATCCATTCCTTAGCACCTTCTCAGTGTGAGAGGTTTCCAACATGAGCTAGGTCTACTGGGTGGCTATAGCAGAAGGAATGGATTCAAAACGCCTTTGACTCACAATGAATAAGATTGTTGATTACCCAAAAAAAAAGAAGCAAACTCTTCACCCCTAGCAACTATATTATAAGGAAAGACAAGAAGTAAAAAACTAATAATAATAAAGCCCATCAGCTTTAAATGAAGCATTGATCAAACAAAATTACCATCACAGCTCTATAACAATAGGCAACTGCAAAATTTCGACCGCAGATAAGAGTCTCGAGTAAAAAACCCTGCCCCACCAGAAAACATTCCATACTCACCAGTATGAAACCCAGCCATAAAATTTTATTGAATTAACTACAGCACATATTCCTTTGCTAAAACTAATGGATTTACTAATTACTACTGCCTATTATTTTTCCAATAACTCACTTCATTCTGTACTTGGAAATGGCTCTTGGGCCACCATTATTGATGCAGAACGGCATAATCTTCAGAACCACGATTTTGACATCTGCCTGCATAACCAGTGGTGTTACTTGGTTCTTCACAGCATCTTTGCTATTTTATCTACAAGATTTCCCACTCAGAATCACAAAGATCATGAACTGGCAATTTCTTTGAGTCCAACTCCCTAATGAGTGTAGATGTTCGGGAACTTCCTCCAGCTTCATTGCTGGTTCCTGTATCAATTTCTCCAGACAAAACTGCTATCTGCTCATACACATCTTTCTTTTGCGATCTCCTCCTTGAAGCAAAAGCATCATAAATTTTTTTCTGGAGACAGGAGAATATTAAGATTGTGGGCTATCTGTAGGTCACTGAGTTTGCATGCACAAGCATGTACCATACACAACAGGGGGTGCAGAAGGAAAGAGTGTTTGCTTATGTACCTTATATGATTTGTTCTTGACTGCCCTCTGGGAGGCAACACGAAGTTCATCGATGTCCACCAATACACAACTTTCCTCAAGGTTCGCACAATGATATGCACCGATGGTTGCCTCATCTGAACTGGCAACACCATTGCCTTTAGCAATTTCCTCTACGTTGTAGCCATCTGATGTTCCTGCACAGCTTAGACTTAGTCGTTACATCCAACATAAAAAAAATCCTAAAAGTTGCATCTAAAAATGACATCAGTGATTAAGAAAAAAAAGCAGAACAGAAGGAAAGTTCACGGGTCTGGATGAACGCCTGCCTGCACTGAAACTTCTACCATTGCCTGGAGGGAGCAGGATACCATCTAATTCAGCATAATCATTGCTTTGCTTTCTCTCGTTAGCACATATCGAAAGTTAACTGAGTTCAATAACAGAATTTAAGAAATTAACAAACTAAATGCAGGAAAGTGATGATTACCATTTGATTTAATCAGTGGGATACTTCCAGAAGGAGTTGGTCCAATTCCTGCTTCGTTTTTGAAGACTGCAGCGGGAACATAAAAAACATTGTCAGCTGCATCTAAAAGCTCATCACAAATCTTCCCAGTTCCTTGCATGGAACTGCATTGTGTGACATCAACTGAAGTGAGGGTAGACATTTCAGTTGTTACGTCACATGTTCTGTCATTTTCATTTTGGAGTTCAGTTGATAAAAATCTCCCACTCAAATCATTCCCTGAAGGAGCAACTACTTCCACACAAGACAGTGTATCGTCTACGGTAGTTTCTCCAACCCCAAATTTTAGCTTTCTACGTAACACAGTGCTATCTTCATTTTGTTCTATAGCTGAGTCAGAACCTTTGTCCAACTCCTTGGCCAGAGGAGACTCATCCATGTGATTTTCGGCAATAACTTCCTTAGACTTCTCAGGAGCTTCCAAGGATGGAGGCAAATACATTATATTTGGGGATACCCTGAAAGATGATCCACAACTCGAGTTTTCCCCATCAGGTGCCACTATTTGCAATTCCTTGGCCAGAGGTGAATTGTCCACGGGATTTTCATCAATACCTTCCTTTGGCTTCTCAGGAACTTCCAAGGATGGAGGCACTGATGAATCACAACTCAAATTTTTCCCAAGAGGATCATTTTTTTCCAATTCGTTGGCTGGAGGTGGGTTGTCCATGGGATATTCACGGATGCCTGCCTTATGCTTCTCAGGATCTTCAGAGGATGGAGGGAGAAACTCTTCCATCAGTTCTGAATAAAACTTTTTAACACTTCCACCAACCGACTGCACCCGATTTTCGACATATTTAGTTGTTTCCCTAACCAATAAAGCAATTCAACACATGGTTAGGAAAATAAAAGCTTCAAAAATGTGAATATACAATCTGCATATAGAGAAACAAGGGCAAGCCACCAATACTATAGAGCAGACCATGATGAGAATCTATCAGCACATCCATGCGTGAACGAAGAGAGTTTCCATATGTGCAGATACACACTCGTACAGACTACAACTAATGTTCAAGACAGCACTCACACACATGAAACTCAGATCATCACCCCCAAAGACAAAAGAAACAAGTGGCAAAGGAGATTTCTGTTGCCAGAAGATTTTAGGGGTTGTGATAGATGCATACCTGGCACACCATATCTTCCACATCCAAGTACATTGCTTCAAGCTTCTGATACAAGTTCCCCACCCAAGTTATACCTTTAGATTGTGAGTCCATGTTGGACATAATTACACCACAATGAAGTAGGTCCCAAAACTCCTTCACCTTCCTGGATAGACAAGCCAATTTCTTCAATGCTTACTGCAACATGGAGACATTCCTTCCCTGCTGAGAAGAAACATGTCAAAACTTATACGAAAAAGATGTGTTAACTGCAGGATTAGTCCCTCAAATAAGAACACAGGCTTGCGCAGTTGAATGTAAAAAAATTAAGGCAGACCCAGGTTCAAGGTATTCGAACTCAATCTAAATTGAAGACCAACTTGTTATCCATACACTAAATTTGAGATTTGAACTATTTTATCACCCAGAAGGCATGCGATAATACAGAATAAGAACTCAAAACAAGCAAGTGGGACTCATAGATTTAAAAATTTAAGGCAGACCCAGGTTCAAGGTATTCAAACTCAATCTGAACTGAAGCCAACTTGTCATCCATACACTAAATTTGAGATTTGAACTATTGTATCACCCAGAAGGCATGCCACAATACAGAATAAGAACACAAACAAGCAAATCAAGCAAGTGGGACTCATAGATTGTTAAGAGCGCATTGGGCCACAAACAGTTTCCTGACTGCTGAAAAGCCCATCCCAAGTTGTAGACTTTCTAGTTTTATTTAAGTTCTCATCTAAGCTACACCTTCAGTCTGCTTCATGGCAGGAGGATGGTGTTCAACAAAACAAAACCAAAGTCAACATCATTAGAGGTCCTTAATAACATCAGTAGGGCCACCCTAAATCAGAAGACCTAATTGCAGTAACATCAGAAATAAACTGGCTCAGTTTATATCCATATTTTTGTTCTAACAACAAAAAGGGGACCCTAGAGTTGTTAAACATTTCAGGAGAAAAAGGTGTAAAGGTAAAGCTGAGATGGGTTCATAACCTATGAGGTGCCTGATTTTGAATATAACTTGAAAGTACAACAAAGACAAGATGCATCAGATAAATCTAAAATTATCACAACTGAAACATCAGCAAACAATTGGCATTTTGGTATGAAATGTTTGCAACATTAATAGGAAGCTAGTAACCTAAAAAATTCTGAACTTCAACACTCAGTCATGTAAAGACACTGTCGATGACAGACTCCAATTATATCTAAGTTCAGCATCCATATGCTGCAATTTTCTAATCTTGGGGGCATTAAATGACAAAGTTCAGGGATTCTGGTGGTCTTCAGAGGCTGCAACCATCAAAGAACGAATTTGAACTCCAAAACCAAACCACAAATATCCCACACAGCATTAGTAAGTTTTCCCAAGGGCAAAAAGAAAAAGAAAAAATGTCACATTTATGTTGTTGACATATTGATTAAAATAAAATGATCCCTTTTCCTAGCCTCGTACTGAAATATGCAGATACATTCAAAAACCTGTGATCAACTGAGCCACAAGCAACCACAGAATACATAAAAGAGAAAGGACAAACAACCTTTACAAGGTATGGATAAAAACAGGTTTTCTAACAGAATCATTCTTTTCTAATGGACAATTATCAAACAGTTATATGTGCCAAAAAAATTATCAAACATTCATCATTATACTATTTCAACCAACTTAAGTCTCTTCCCTATTAATTTCAAGCATAAACCTAAAGAAATGACCACAGGTGACCCTTTAAGTCTAGGGAGCTGATATGGAAGAAACAAGTCAAACCCAGCAAGACTCCAGAGGAACTCACCTTACAGAATGGTACTGAGGAATTTGAACAGGAAAGGCATAAGAGAATATATCTGAAATAATAAAAATAAAAATATACCCTTTTTATCTTTCAACTGTTTCTGATTGATAGCAATCCAATGGGAAAAAAAGGAAAATGAGGAACGGGGGTGGAAGGAGAAGCTACTAACCATAGAGGAGTACATGAAGTCAAAAATAATGTTTAAGCCATACTCAGTTCTTGGCTAAGCAAATGTGCAGAAAGAAGATAGAAGTTCATGCACATAATAATCACATGTAAATACCTGTACAGCCAAGCAGTTAAGACATATTGAGGTAAATTAGCAAATGATGCACATACAGTCTGAGTCATTCCAAGATGGGGTTAGTATACTAAAATAAGCACCATTTGTAGCAAGTATCTCTATGGCGACTTCTATATGATTCTCTAATTTAGGAATCCACCAAAAATTTGTTTTTGCCACCTTCATAATAGGGAGTGGGAGTAGGACTAATTAATACTTCAACGAATGTCTATATTTTGTGTTCCAAGAGAAGACATTGACATGCAAAGCTAAACCATAAGATTTCATCATGACCAATGAAATGTGCTTTTTATTGCATTTTGCATATGGATACAGGACCTTTATAAGTCTCCAACATAAAGAGATACCATGTGTAAAATTGTGCATTGAACTCAAGAATCATGGGAAAGATTCTGGCAAAAAGTGTGGTTCTGGCTCAAACCAAATACCGTCGTTCAACTTGTCTATTATATCAGCACAGTAATTCAATTCTAATGGCAGCCTCTCCGGTTCAAAAATGCTGCAGGTTGGACTGGCCCAGTGCAAACAGTAAATGGCAAACTTTTGGAGTAAACAAAAGTTTAAGTGATCGAACTACTCTACAATATAGCAAGAAACTTTATTAAAGACAAAGGAAGACCATACATGTGCCCAGGAAAGAAGGAAAAAGAAATCCATTTCTGCTAAACGAAAGATACTATTTACCTTGCTAAATAAACTAACAAAATTAAACAGCCCAAAGATCAAGAAGCCAAATTTTGGGCAGCAACTACCATAAAATAGATGCTTGTCCTAGATGTTCCATGGCTCAAACGCTCCCCCGGGTCTCAACAGCATAAACGGAAACGTGACACCGGACTGGGAATTCTAATCCGTCCCCATCTTCCATTCCCCCTTCCTCAACCCTCGACCCAAGAAAAATTGATTAGAGAGAAGAATCAATCATTAAGAATTCACAACTAAAAACTCAAGATTCCTTCCATCTCAGCTTAGATTAAATAAAATCAAACGCTATGTTGAAGAGTGAAATCCTCAGGTTCCATCAATCCCTTTCTAAATTTTTTCGTTCCTGCAATTTCTTTATTCACTATTGAAGGTAATCTAGACTGAAATACTACTCCATGTTAATTGGGCTAGAGTCAAGTCAAAATTAAAAAAATATAAGCACAATCCAAGCCTATCTGTATGCTGGTTAGCGACATGCACGAGTGAAACAATTCCAACACCCATTCCCCCAAAGCGGGCGCCTCTAAGTGAGAGGTAGGACTAGGGAAGAGAAGAAGCTCAACAGAGTAAAAACATAGATGAAAACCGGAAAACATAAAAACCACCTCCAAGGAACAAAGAAAGAGAGCTAAATTCTTTCATAAAACCCACAAACAACTGGAAAGAAAAGAAGAAAAATAAGGTCTAGCGAACTTACATAGTCTGATAACCGAAAATCAAAAAGACCAAAGCTTAGCAAACCGATGACAATCACAACAAGACCCAGAGAGGCTCTGAAGAACAAGACTCTGAGAAATTTAAAGCAGGGAAATCTTTCAGAGTCCAACAGAGAGTAAATCAATTTATGGGAAAACAGAATACTGAAAGCAGGTGAAAAAATATTGTTGGAGAAAAACAGGGAAACTTTTTAGAGTCCAACAGGAGCGAAACTCTGCTAAAATTGCAATTGCAATTGATAATCAATTTATAGGAAAGTGGAAAACCAGCTAAGTTTAGCTGGTCCACCGCACAAAACAAGGATGTGGGTTTTTGGAAGTTGCCGGTTTCCAATACAGTTTAAAGTTTTTAGGAGATTTGGAATTTTGGTTTGGCTCAACATGGGTTCTTCATTCATTTCTTTATATAAATAGACCTGATAAAATATTTTGTCCAATCTTTATTAAAACAGAACAGTAAGATGTATAGAGCTATTTTTGTTCCAACATTTGGTCAATGTTTATCAATGACAACTTGAACTTAATCCAAGTTCCCCATGAGATTATCTTTCGATTCCAACCCATTAAACTGAAAACCACTTTGATTTTTTCTGGGTAAGAAAAACCACTTTTATTTAGGCTTAGACAATTTCTCATATACAACCAAAATGTAGGAAATCCCAACTAAATTGGATCTATCACAAACTAAATGAGAATTATTACAAGGGCTTGTATCCATGGTCAATCATTAAATGAATGAGCATTTGACCATTGCAACAAACATGACTTTCCATACAATCTCTCATGTAATCCACTAAAAAAGCATAACATTCCATCTGGATTGCATTCAATTTACCATGTGGCTGGTTAACAACATCTTCCTCATTGTGATAATTACTAACCTATACGTAGAAAATCATACTTAACCAAAACTCCTCAATTTTAGTAGATTATTAATGCACCTATTGCTATGGCATATTGGCATGTATATACTGCTCTGACCGAAAATCTACTAGTGAAATTAATATTACTAAATATATTAATTTTCAAAATTTTATAAATGAATCACTAAAATGTCATAAGATTTAAATTTGCCTCTCATAAATTTTATACATCCTCTCTATCCCAATGTTTTCCCAATTGGGCTAGTGGATTATCAAATACTACAAATCTCGTAAACAAAATATACATGAACTTTTGTTGATTGATTGTAATTCTCAACATGTAATTGTATTGTTAAGGACCCCTTGGGTCACAAAAGATCAATTATACTTTTTTGATGTGAAATATACATGAAAATTTTGTTGTCTAATTCAATGTTGACAGTGTATATATACTTTCATTATGCTTTGAAGAATAGAGTTTTTGAGGGGGACATTTCGTCGTTTTCGCTACTAATTTCTCTCTTAGAGCTTTGGCTCCAGCAACTAAAACCAAACTTTCTTTTGTTTCTTCAACAATTTCAAGCTCAAGAAGTCTCCAACTGCTCAGATTTTTGGAGGAGAGGGCTTAACCGATATCTGAAGAGTATGAAGTTCAAAAGATGAAAATGAGTATTCTAATTTGCAAGCAAAGACTAAACCTATAATGAAATTAAAGCCCTCCCCTTATAAGTTTTGTTTTATTTATCTGCCATGTAGATATCCATTAATTTATTGAAACATAATATAAGAGATTCTTTCAATAACCAAATCTCATTCCTTCTATTTCTGAAATCATGAATTGTTTGTTTAATTATTTGATGAAAGAAGAAGAGAATAAATATCCTTATTCTGATTAGTAGGCTTCCAAATGAGAGGAGGAACTACAGAGGAGAAAAAAGAGTCTCAAATGAAAAAGGGAACTGGGGGAGTTGAGAAGTGTTTAATTATTTTCAAACATGGCCAGCACAAATTAAACAGATCTCACAATTGGGATTTTTTCTCACTTAGAATTGATATTTGAGTATTTGTAGTATTCTTCCACCTTTGTAATAAATGGTAAGACAACAAATTGGAATTAGCTCTAACACCTTCTTTTGGTATGATCCATGGCACCAACAGTTTGCCACCATTGCAGAACAAAATCCTGAGGAGGAAATATGGGACACTAAAGGCCACTGTCGCACAAATGTTGCAAAATGTTTAGACAGACAAGAAATATCTCTCTTCTCTCCACAACTACAATCAAATTTTTAATAACCTCAATCTTTTTATCTATAGATGATAAATAGGTTTCGGCGACCTCTTCAACCGGGAAATTCACCGCCAAATTAGCAGTCAAAGAGTTGATAATACATAACCAACCAATCACAACAAAATCCTCAACATGGTGGAGAATTTTTTGGAAATTACCCATCCACCCAAAATTTAAATCTTTCTTTTGGCGCTTACTGAATGCAGGACTACTGATGAAAGCCGTCCTCTCACAATGGCTGGTGGTGAACCCAACATGCGGGCTTTGTTGAAACACAAAATGAAACCATATGGCGACTGGAAGACTTGGACTTAGAACCGAATAAATAGCAGAAAGTTCAATTACCAATTGGGGCATTACGATCTTAAACAATGCTGAGTTGGACTACACAACAAAGCGGTGGTGTCGCTCCATTTTCATTATTACATGCTACTTTGTATGGGTAGAAAGGAATAGTTTAGTTTTCAAAAAATAATCACCAAATCCATATAGAGTTCTCACAAGCATCAACACATGGATACATAGCTTACAATTGGAAACTGGTTTTGTGGATTTAGTAGATGAATCAAATCAGGAACACTATTATTTTCCTCCAAAGAGCACTAATGAAGTAAATGTGATTTGTAATACTAATGTTAGAATTTTATTGTGTTTAGGGGTACATCACAAATCTCTAGGAGAATCAGCCTGAAGCATGGGGGCTATTACGGAAGCGGATGAAGCCTACCTACTAAAGTTAGGCAATGGAAGAAAAAAGGATGGTGAAGAAATAGAGGCAGCTCTCATGGCAATTTGGGAGGGATTGCAGCAAGCAAAAAAATTTCAAGTCTACATCAAAGAAATATGGTGCAATCAATCGATAGTAGTACGATTACTATCTAAACTAGATCAGTCCATATTGGGCCCCCATTCTACCCCAATTTTGGTAAAAATTCTTCTTGAAACAAACACTATCTCGATCTGTAACTTTAAATCCCCACCCTCCTACAAACTCTAACTATGGACATGCATAGTAATAGGTTAATTTCTAACTCTAAAAATCAGGCCATTGGGTCTATTCGGATAAGAAGCTGTAGCCATTCAAACTACCTTTAAGTAATTTATATTAAGAAAAAAAAATTTGATTTTCAAATCTTAACTTCTTTTTCGTATAATCCACATGTTGCCTTATATGATACACTAGCATGCACAGAAGACGACCTTTTATCCCTTGTCAACAACCACTAACCTTCACCGGTTATGTTATTTATCTCTCAAGAGCTAATCGTGGTCATGACATTCGCTTACACCTTTCAAGCATAAAAACACCCAAAAAGTTTTTTTTTAATTTTTTTTTCAATCAACTCTTCTGCTTTATATATAAAAAATAAAAAACCATTCCCTTAAGCCCTCGACCCTTTCATATTTTTAAAGGATCAACTAGATAATTATAGTTGATACACAAGACCTTCAAATTACTAAAAAGTTTCATTATATAATAATCTGAGAAATGGAAAAGAAAAACTTAGAGATTAGTAATGGAAGTAATACAATGCCCACCCCAGTAAATTATGAAAATATCAAGAAGGAACCTCTCAATGAGTATATCATCCCCTGGTGGGCATAGGATAACTTTAATCCACCCAACTTGTACCAAAAGAAAACTTTAATCCACCCTCACACCCAACTTTAATGAAGTACTTTAATTGGGAAGATTTTTCTGTTGGGTAAATCCGTTGATGCATCCTGGGGGCACTTCTCTTCATTGAAAAATAAGTAAAACTCGATTATCAAATTTCATACAAAACCAGCTCTTTCTATCTAATCAACACAGTTCACCGGAAACCAATTGAATCTTGTCTTGTTATATCACTGGATGATTCAACGCCGCGATGATGCCCAAAGACAATCTGAACTTTCTTGGAAGTATAATTAACAAAATAAACTTTTGGATACTATTTTATCCATTAATAGGATTCGATATGATTCTTTGATGAACATCCACTAGAAACAATACTTGAATCAACCGGAAACCGAACCACCACCCTTAAGAATTGCTTGAAAACATTTACAACCCAGACTTTCCGCATCCATCAAATTGGGAAGCAACCACAAAAAAATTATTTGCCAACCCACATGAAGCTTGGGGTATGGAGATACATGCATGCAATATCTCACAACAATCCATTTGATAAGAGATGCCACCAGACATAAAATGATTAACGCTGAAATCAGTAAAAGATTCGATTACAAGTTCGGGTCTGAGTTCTGGAAAAAGCATATCTAGTAGACAATATCTTGCTATCATTTTTATATATCCCCTGCTTTGCCACCATCTAAACAGATTCATCTGGGCAAGCCAAATCTAATTAAAATTTTCCTGCACTTTCCACAGAGCTGCTCAAACTGGGTAATTTCAACGTCAATCCATGCCTTTGCTGGTCTAACCACTCAAGACGTGACCACATAAGCTGGCTGCAGGGTAAAAGCACGGAAGCAAAACTATTGCATAGTTCATTGTGCAGTAACCAAAACCTCCCACTCGCCGTTCATTCCACCCCCACACCAACCCTCAGCCCAAAATAAAATAAGAGAGAGGTAGAGAGAGCAAAAATTCCCCATTCCCAACAATATGGCTTAAGAAAAAGGAAACAACCATAAAACTCCACTTCCCCTTCCTACCTTTGTCAGAATTAAGCACATTATAGTTAGTCAACGAGAGGAACAATGCCATAAAAAGCATTAGAACACAAACTATAATAGTCAGTTCCCAGTCCCAAGACATCAGTCCCTGAGACATATATTAGTGCAAAAACCAGAACACATGAAAACTCATTACAACATAGCACAGGAAGTAACCTCTTCAGTTTTAAGAAACTACAATTAGAAGAAACATTGATCTCGTGTTTTTTCTTTTTCTTTTGGGGTAAATAATCTAATGGGTTTCAACATGTGTTATGGAGCTTATTGCAAATTTTCTTTACAATTTCATCCCAACGTTAGGTTTTGAAAATATAATAATATTTTAAGAAACTTTAGAGTAGAAAGACTAGTACACAATCCTTTGAACATTATAGCAAATTAGGATTGCTAATTGATATTGGCAAAGACCAACAATAAACCTCATTCTAGCCTACACGTAACATGAATGGGAAAGGCAGAAGAAAAACAATTTAGCTTTACTGCCAATAATGATGAAATTTTTAATGCACCGGACCAAGACACAAAGTTCAATTGCAAACAAATTGAATGCACATCAAACATCACCTGGAAACCAAATGCAGTAACCAACCAATCCCAACTCAGCTTACACTAACCTCAAATTTTCAAATGCTACGACTTCACAAAAGTACCCAATTTAAACTAACTTCTACCTCAAAACTTTAATAAACTACAAAGTCACTTAAGTACTAGGCAATGCAAGTGATGATTGCAAGCAAACACTCAAGTACCCAACTCACACACACCCCCAAGCTCATTATTAAAGGACACTGTACACCACATTCAGTGGCAATGAGAACGCATTAAGAGATTCGAGGAAAATATTCTCCAAAGATTAGTAGCCTCAAACTCAAAAGGAAAAAAGTTTCAGACAGATGCAAAAATAAACTTGCCGAAAAATAATTACATGACATTTAGATGAATTACCAATTAAGAGTCCACATCAAGAAATTCCACACCATAGGCCAAAAAAATAATTAGAAGATATATGGCACACCCGACAAGGTAATTACACAATAAAACCCATGCATTAAGATCACTGAGCTAGGATATTCTTAATTACTCTGATGATAATGAATTTAAACAAGAAACTCATTAATAAAATCCTTGGGTAAAATACAAATAGTTCGTAATGACCAAACAATTAAAAATCCTTTGGTAAAGTAGGGTAGGGTAAGTACCACCAATCAGGGAAAAAACCTTTGGCAAGCATCTTTTAAATCTTTAACCTCAGAACATATTCGAAAGTTCTAATTTAGAAACACTAAAAGAAAAAACATAAAAATGAGTCCACCAAGCCAATTGTTGTTCTAAAACCCTCAAAATTTGTCAACCTAAAAGAATAAATGCACGTACTTGTGCACGACGCAAATGCCAACACGAAGAAAATTATGTAATAATATTTTTATCCATCAATAGGAACCCAGAGAACCTTTTACCGTTCAAATACATTAAAAAGCAATGTAGCATATGGCTCCTACAAATAGGTAGAGAACTTTCCGCATACTAAAACTAACCTAGCTGCCAATATTGACTACAAGCCACAGAAAAGCAAACCACATCTTAAAGGGGCACAGAAGAGAAGCGGCGACAACAGTACAGCCAACCATTTCATCAAACCAGAGTTTACATTGTCTGCAATTCACCAATAAGCATTTAAAGCATGTGCGCCCAAGAAGCTGTCAAATACCTGAATCAAACACCCATTCAAACTCAATCCATCATTCCACATTCAACATACAAAAGAGGTATTCGAGCTACAAGTTCAAAATAAAAAGACCACTTCAGAGGTAAAAGAAAACCCTGGAACACGATCATATGATTAAACAACAGTTCAAGCAGTCCAAATAATCAATAGTTACAGGCAGCTCAATAGCAAACACTTCCAAGCAGACAAAAACTCAAGGACACTGACGGTCACAATCAAACCATAAAAAACATCAGAAAATTAGGACATCAAGCATGTACCGTTGACCATTTAACCTACACTGACAGTATAAAATGTGAATTTAGGAACTGAAAACTTTCAGAGGACAGTTATGGGAATAAATTACAGCAACAAGTGTGAAATGACAACAACCATTGATTACAATTGCAATTGCAAAACCATGGAACTTACGAATAAACAAATCCAACTTAAGAAGAAACAACGAAAATGATGGACAATGTTCAACAGTAGAAAAATCATGGTGCAAGCTAGATGACACATTAAACCAAGAACATTCAATGCTCCCAAAGATAGTCATGTCTATAATGATAAATCCAATAGCCCCATACTTCTATTATCACTCCAGCCCTCCTAGCCACCTTATCAGGACCAAGGTTTGCAAGATCACATAGACACTGAACTTGCTATCACCTTCCAGACAAAGCATTTTCTAGAATATCTAATACGGGTTCCAAGCAAATAACCATAAACTTTAACATATATTACCATGCAACAAACACTAAACAACATCACAAGACTCCAAAAAGGAGAAAACTGAGACCCTTATTTCCCACTATGTATAAAACATTGCATTGTCATGATCAAACTGAAAAGAAAGGAAAACTTTAAATGTTTTCATAAGACAAACCAAAATATATAGTTAGGGGCTTCACTGTGAGTAGGTTACAACACACAGAAATCCCACTCACACAAGTACCCCATGTCAAAAATTTATCTCTTATGAACTCATATAAGCATAATCAAGTAACTATGCCAAAAACAAACTTCAAAATTCAAATTTACCAATTTTGAGGATATATCAAACACAAAAACAAAGGATAAGGCAATGAGACACAAGTCAGCATTGACAAACTAACATACAAAGACCGCAGACAAACCAAAATTTATTCAAGCGACACCAATCAGACAATAGAAACAGGGATCAAGAGAACATTTAATAGCAAGGAGACAGGCAACATTGCAGTACTCAAAGCAAAGTACAGCAAGCAGGTGTTTGGAACATCAGCACATAAAGCCAGAAAACTACAAAAATAGTTGATCAAAAAATTCTACACAAGCCAAGGAACCATGGCAAACAAAATTACTATTAGTTTTGGAAGAGAGGAAGAGAAAGAAAAACAAAAGGGGCGCAGAAGGATAAGACAAATGCAACTGACTAGTTCCCAGAATAAATAACCGAGGTGAAGTCAAGTACAGTTGCAGTAATTATCATGGATAAAGAGTACGAAGAGACAACATGATGGTAAAAATGAATATGAAACCCAAAAGGCACATAAATATACCATCAAAAGTAAAACATATATCAACAACTCCAACCAAAACAGACCAGCCATGAAAGAGAAAAAAAAACACAGCTCAGGAAAAGAGGTAGAAAGCCAAGCATAAGAAACACAAACATTAGTACATCAATTACATCCAACAAAAAGGTAATACTTCAGAAATCGTAAAAAATACAGGTCCCATTTTAAAATCAGATTCAAATGAAACTTATTAAATATGAGAGCTGAAGAATATCATGGGTTTGAATCAACAGTTTCTCAACAGAGTAATAGATCATGTTATTAATCTTACGAATCCTACAGGGGGTCAAAGATACTTGAATCTTTGATGTCATCTTCACCATTTTCGGTGTTACAGTCAATATTAGAGGAAACAACACCCACTACAGAAAATAGGGTTAAATGCTCGGACATCCCAGTTGCATTTTGAGTTATTTCAAGACGACCCACGAGATTAAATGTATCAACTGCAATTTTAAAGTCTACTCAAAAAGACCATTTAACCCTCCTTTATTACTGACTCTATCCTTTTTTATAATTTTTTATTTTTGATCTACTACTTTACATCTACTTCTTCAAGGAATGCTGTAGTGGCATCGCATGTAACTCCTCCCTCCTCTCACCTCTCTGCTCTGTCCCCTACGCCCCCTTCTTCTCAAGGGACCTAGCCTGGACACAAAACTTCAGGTAAACGTTGCAAGCTTCTGCCTTTCTTTCATGCAACAGCTGATTGTCCAAAACTGATGTCAAACAGTGATTAAACTATGCTACTACAGGGATTCTGCAGAACAACAACCAGCCAGATCTGAATGTGTTTTCATAACTTACAACAGAGACCAATCCCAGGCCAGAGTTTTGTGGAATTTAAATTGCTTAAGGGAAGTAAATTTTTTTCAAATTTGGAAAGAGGAGACCTAGGGACCAATGGGACTTATTCCATTAGTTGGTTTTCATTTGACCTCTTGGGATCCATCTTCCCCCTATTCTACTGCTTTTTCCTAGTTGCATGTTTTTCTCTCTATTTCTTGCATGAGACTTGGCATTCTACCACATTGTGCAGGAACACCAAAAATGTTTCAAGAAAACCTGTGATCCAGGCAGAAGAGCTCTCATGTCCGAGCAAGTTTCACCCCCAAAGCATTACTAGTGCCGACTAAATTCTCAGTTGAGAGAGAAACTACCAGTCTGAACCATTTCAAACGATGCAGCCATATCACAAACTTAGTTCAATTAAAGAATGAAGTGGAGAAGACAAAGTCTGGTAAAAATAAATAATAAATAATAAAAAGAAAAGTGGCATGCTCTCTATGAGGCAGGGGAAAAACAATCATTGATCTTCTTCATTTCTTCTCCATGAAGGACCTGACCAGTAGTTATTATGCTTTTGGGGTAAAGAACAGTATGTCTCCCTCTGCTATTACACACTCATAGTTTCTATTATTCTTGTCTCATCTTCTATTTATCCTCTCTCAAGCTTCACTAACCAAACCAATCTCCTCCAACGCAATTTTTCCCATCTGATTTCCAAAACCCCAACTGTGACCAACGCTACCCATCTCCTCCTTTAAACCTAAATTCCAAACCAACATTGTTTCTTCAACCATCACCACCCATATTAAAGCTATGAAGCTTGAAATGCTTTGGTTCGCTGCTCAATTAATGTTCATGAGTCTACTATGCAGAGGGTGGAAAGGAATTCAAAATCTAAGATTGGCTGGTGTGTCTTCAATGCAGAGGGTGGAAAGGAATTCCGAATCTGAGATTGGCTGGTGAGTCTTCAATGCAGAGGGTGGAAAGGAATTCCAAATCTGAGATTCGCTGGTGAGTCTTCAATGCAGAGGGTGGAAAGGAATTCTGAATCTGAGATTGGCTGGTGACTCTTGTAGGCAATGAAGAAGAAACAAGATAAGAACAGTAGCAACGCTGAAAAATGTAAGGTCTCTGAGAGACCCAGCACCAGCTTCCCAGAATAGTTACACGTGAATATGTAATGCACCCCCTCCAAAATCATTTACTCATCAAGTCTTTAAACAACTGGGGATCTTTCAAAGATGAAGAAAACTAGAACCAAAAAGAAAACCAGATTTGGGTAATGTATCCTGAAACTAAAAGATGGATTTGGCAATACTAAACGATGACTTAACTGCACTGACCTAATAGAATCGGCTAATGTTTAATTTACGCATGAAGTTAAGGGAATTCCAAATAAATTTATTGTCTCATGGGGTGTTTCTTTACGTCAATTTAGTTGGGCTGTCTGAGCATTTAACCCTAGAAAATATATGAGTAAACTGATTGTCTCTACATTCATCATTCATGCAGTAGATTAGGCACAATTCCATTAGGAGGCCAGACAGCAACATAAACTACACAAAGAAGCAAACTGGGCAAAGATTCACAACAAAACTGCACCAGAAGACAATAATAATAATAAATAAATAAATGAACCGAACTGAAAACACGGGGATAAAATTAACAGAGCAAGAAAAAAAAATTCTAAGAAAGAAGAATACCTCAGTAATAAGGAGGCATACTCTGATACATCCCACCGGGTGGTACCCTAGGCACTGGCGACGTCCCTGTAGGCGGGTTATGCTGGCTTGGATAGGCAGATGAAGTCATCCCATACGGTCCACCTTCTGGATAATTCCCAGAAGGCATCCCAACCGTAGTTGGAGGCAAACGATACAAAGAAGATCCTGTACCACCCAAGCCACCATAACCTCCCGAAGTAGGCCCACCATACTGAGAAGCCCCGTATGGACCACCACTCAAGCCCGCGCCGTAGCCACCTGGGGCACCTAACGAAGATGGAACCTGACTCCCAACAGATAGCCCAGGAGCACCAATCGACGACTGTAATGTCGAATTCAGATTATGGTGATGGCTACCCAATGGTGGTGGCCCCTGATGACCACCGGAGAAACCGCCGTAACCAGCCAAACCGGAAGGATGACCACCGTAATGAGAAGTAAGACTGTTCGGCATGGAAGACGGTGGCGGCATGCCAAGGCCATCGCCAGCGATTTCTCCAGGAGCAGCAGTGGGGGGCTGGGCGCCTCCGACAACTACTCCAGGTTGACCAGGCTTCGCCTTTTTCCCTTCACTCGCCAATTTGCAGATTAACGTATGCCCATCAATGTTCTTGGTCGCATCAACAAGAGAGGCATTTGCAGCCTCAGCAGTTTTGTAGACGAATAAGGCAAACCCTCTTGACTTTCCGGTTTGCTTATCAAACCCTAATGGCCCCTCCTCTATTTCCCCATAAGACGAGAAGTGAGCAAGCAGGCGATCCGCAGGCATATCTGGTGGAACATTCCCAACATAAATCTTACGCATTGACACCTCAATTGCCGGTGCCATATTTGCGGTAGGGCCTGAAGTCCCCGGAGCGGCGAGCTGAGTGACCGTCATCCGACCGTCGATCTTCTTACTGGGCTCCTTCAAGGCAAGCATAGCACCATCGATATGCTTGAAAGTGACAAAACCGTAACCTTTGCTCTTCCCTGTAGCCTTGTCGAGGATAACCACGGCTTCTTCAAGATCACCGTATTGTGAGAACAGAGTGCGAAGTCCTTCGGTGGTAGTGTCCCAACCAAGACCTCGGATGAAGAGTTTGCGCTGGGCCGGATCGCGATCGGCAATGGCACGGATAGCATCAAGAACATCTAAGTGGTGAGCGGCGGCATCTTTAAGGATATCAAGAAGCTGCTCTTGAGTGAAGGGTTCGATGATCTTACGAGCGTCCTCTGTTGTTATCCTCGGACCTGAAACGGCGTCACCATTCTCGTCCGCCTTCCTCTTCTTGGTAGCAAGATCCATGGATTCAACGATGGTGTTCTGAAAGAAAAGAATTCTGGGGCTGTCTAATCGCAAACCCTAACCCTGAAAAGTGTAAACCCTCCAAAATCAAAATCGAGAGAAACCCTTCTTTCGTTGGTTATTGGAATTTGGAATATGCCGATTCTACTTTACCCCGAGTTAAAAAGACGGAACAGCTTGTGCGTACTTATGCCCTACCGAAACTTCCCGTCACGTAAACAAAATTAAAAGACGAAAAGCCTATTTCGGTAATATAAAAACCGAAACTTCTCGTAACCGGCCGATAAAAAATGATAATGGAAAAAAACCTATTTCAGAAATAGCTTTCTATCGAATTGCACTAAATACAATGAGTCAGTACAATACAAAGTTCAATACAATACCTGTTGTTGCAGAATTCGGTCCCTCCTGCTCCAAACGCTCAAACCTGCAATAATGTGCTCGACTGATGTAGTTGAGTATCGTCTCCAATGAACAAGTTAGTTCAGACGAATAAAGGAATGAAGCTCAATCTCTCAATGTATTCAATAACTTAAGAGTGCATATCTTATGAAGATAATCATACCTCTTTATATAATCTTCGTAAGTCGATTACAAATAGGAGTTCCTGTTGTAGAGTTGTGTCAGGAACCAACCTCTTTATTGTTAGTTCAATTTCACTTAAAAGAATAAATCTTAACTTTGAGGTAGACTCAAAGTTAAGTTCGAATCATACTTGAGCGGTCAAACCCAATATATAAACCAGGTCAAACCCGGACCTTTCAGTTTGGGTTCGACCATAATATCCAGATACGACCACAACAATACCAATACTTTTAACATCGCCCATGAGTCCACAAGGCCTGCAACCAAACATATCTTGATTCCACATAGTAGGCTTTCTACTTTTATTCCACCATCAACTCAATTGCTTGAACAAGTTAATGGTGCATTACCAAAAAAGAACAAAAAAATTTACACTAATGATGCATTGACTTATTAGAAAAACAACAAGCGATGAAGATGGGAAAAAGGAAGTTGGTTTGAAATGCCCGGTTCTCTACTCAAACGAAGAGTTGATTTTTCTATTGACTAGTGGAGCTGAAAGCCAAATTTTTTATGATGAGATCCTATCAGTTTCAGTGCTCCTGTTCAAGATGAATTTGTGAAGTATGTTCAGCTAGTGGACTTCCGTTACAAGGCTGGAGGATCATAGGAGAAAGAACTCCTTTTGCTTGAACAAGTTAATGGTGCATTACCAAAAAAGAGAAAAAAATACACTAATGATGCATTGACATATTCATCATAAAAAACCAACAATTAATGAAGATGGATAAAATAAAGTTGCGTTGAAATGCCTCGATCTCTACTCAAAGGAGGAGTTGAGTGTTCCATTGGCTAATGTAGCTTTTCAGAGACATGATGATCTGAATTGGAAACAAACAAAGACTAGAAATTTAGGTGTGCGTTGTTTCCCGTGATCACCTTCTTTGATAGACAATTTGCCTCATTATATTTGAATTAAGTGATCACCTTCTTTGATAGACAATTTGCCTCATTATATTTGAATTAATTTCATCATGGAATTGAAATTGAAATTGAAATTGAAAGAAATTTGAGTTAATGGGTCAATCAAGTGAAGTATGGAAGAGCTCAGAGATACCCTAGACATGATTAAAAGTATCCCATGATGCAATATGATGTTTGTCGATACGTATCATATTGGATGCATATTGATATGTCTCTCTAATGAATCACATTAGAATACATTGGTCAGTACAATATAATACTCAATACGAAACAATATTGATACTTTAAACCCTAAACAATACGTCTCTTAAAATCACTTGACTAATATAATACTCAATATCGATATTTTAAACCTTGACTTCGGATAAGTAGTTTGAGGAGCTATGGGCATACCTAACAAAAGCTCTTAGACACACTCATAAGAAAGAGTTATCATACCTAATTGAATGGAATTGAAAAAAAGGTAGGTATAGGTCTAAATTTTCTTTTATTTTGATAAACTAGCTAGATAGGCCTAAATTGACCATTGAACAAGTAGTAATCTATGCTTGTGCTAGGATTAGATGCTTCTATGACTGCTAATAAAGATGCCTAGAGGACAAGGACCCTTACTAACCCCTTGAAAGAGATGCTTCCAGAATGCTATTTTGACTGTCTCCCACTTACCATCATTTATGCTCAGATTATACTACTATCACTTCTCTTGTCTCTTTTATTTAATCCAAATCCAAGTAGTCAATTCCATTGAGTTGGGTTAAGGTTGTGGTTGTTGATTCAATTGTGTCTCTCTTTGGGTCAAATTTTGAGAACATTTCATTGAAATATTACAGCCTTACAGGATTAGGACCATGTGACTGAAGTTAATTTATACATTAGAACGAAATTTATGCTTGCAGAAGAGGAGGTTTCTTACGGATCATGTAAGGGTCTATTTGGTTATTTGAATCCAGAGATTTCAAATCCTTGGATTCATGAATCGGAGATTTATACATGTTTGGTTGTACAACATCCCAGGATTCATGAAATCTAGGAATTTCACTTTTTTGCCTAAAAACGTGAATTACGCTATTCTTGGATATTTGGTGAAATTCATGAATTATGCCATAAGTATAAAATTGATTAAATTTGCGGATTCACGCGGAGTAACCCGATGGAACTACTCTATGAACTTCGATAGATTTGAGGTTAATCAAAAAAATAAATTTTTGAACCATGAAAAATCTATAGATTTGAAATTTCATTTCATTTCCAATCCCTTGGATTCATGTCATGTAACCAAAAAGGCCTTAAAGTAATTGAGAAATGACTCTTGAAATCAAAATTATTAAATGAACTTTAAAACTAAAAAAGGAAAAATTCTTTACAACAACTTAGGTATCTATGGGATATTGCACGGCGCACGCATGCAAGTCTTCTATGCTGCATCAGTTTTCAGTTTCCTTAAGCTTTTGGAATTTACAGCACCCTACATGAAGACTGAAGGTAGGCGTGCTTAATAAGGCAAGCTCTTAGAACTCGAACTAATATCCAAAGACTTGAGACTGAAATAATCAGGAGCAGCTCTTGCTCTTCTTGTTATCAATTCCATATTCTTGTCTAGACTTTGTTTCACCATGTCCTTCATCATTAGTTTATTCCCTTCACTGGTGATCTCTCTTTCATTGATAAGGAAACTGTCCATGATCATTCCAGTCTGGGGCCCAGAATGGGCTCCTATTTTCATTTGCCTTTCATCTTTGAACCATTGCAAAATTTTCAGTGCTCTCTTCTGCGCCAGTGGAGTCCCCAACAAAGCCAGTTCAAGAAGAACTGGAACAATTCCTAACTTTCTCATCTTCTCCCTTTGTGCCGAGCTTCGATGTGCTAGGATCATCAAAATGTAAGCAGCTAACTCCTGACACTTGGGTTCTTCTTCCCATGTCATAATCTTAATAAGGCTTTCTGGCACCAGAGGATCATTTTCCATGGCTTTCTTACCCATTACAGTCACCACCAAGTTCCCCAAAATCGCAAGAACTTTCTCCGTAGCTTCTTTTACCAAGCACAGGCTCATTAGGGTTGGTACCACACCGTTAGAAATCAAAGGCCCTACGTTGTCTAGCATGGTGGAGAGGTTGTGTAGGGCCCCCAGGCAAGCTTCATTAGTTTCAATGTTTCCCTTTGAATTAAGGATCCCAATAAGAAATGGAAGCATTTCGGTCAAGGAAATGGGGAACTGAGCAGTAGCTAGAGCAGAGATTGAAACCAAAAGTGTGGCGAATTCCTGTCGTGTCAACTCACCTAGAGTCTCAAGGTTAGTTCCAGGCAATCTTTTGAGGATCTCTGCTTCAACCATCAGAGCCTTGTTGCTGAAAAACAACACATAAAAGCATATCAATCTTTAACTAACAAGGTTGAAAATAGGGATCAGAAGGATTTGTTTCAATTTTATTGGTACTAATAGAAAGGATCGGTTTGATTATACGAAGAACAGAAACAATAAAATAAGACAGTTTGGTGGAATAATAGAAAAGTCAACAAGACAAGGAAATTTGTTTTCTAACTTTCAAGATTGTCTGCATGCTCCAATGGAATCTGAACCACCACACTATATGCTATCGGTTCTTACCTTATTTGATTTAGAATATGTTGTCCTTAAGATAGAAATAGGAATACTGTGACATTGCAAGTCACCCTCAGACGAATCAATGGAGTAATCTCTGATGGATTACATCCGCTCAAAAAGAAATCAGCGCCTCTATCGCCAATCACAGACGGTAATATTTTGGAAATTGAAACCAAATCCATTCACGTGAGGGGCCAAAACCCGCTCACGGGGAAAGAATGTAGGGCTAGTTCGATACTTTTAGGAAAGCAAGAGTCTCCATCACTCGCTAAAATCCAGCGAAATAACCAAAATCTCACGAGGATGGTCTGTTGATTCTTTTGTCCGATTAAAAGAAAAAAGTTAAAATCGCTGGAAGACGAAAGTGTTAGTGGCAGAGCATATACGGTATTTCGAATATCCGGCGACGGCGAAGAACGCCAGTTACCGGAGATTATTGTATGAATCGAAAATTGAATAAGTTAACCAAGAAAACACAGGGCGTGTACTGTTTACGGCGTAAACTTCAGAGCTCATCTCATTGCTCCGTTGCTCTAGAAGACTAGAACGAGGATCGCGTTGCGCTAATCACGCAGCTGCGTAATCTAGAATTGAGAATCACGTATCAGATATCAAATAGATGATTAATAGATTACTTACGTGTGACTGCCGTTAGCAAGTTCAATTAACGCCTGAACCGCCAGTAACCGGCGGTCTGAGAGTTCCGACTCAAGCATCGACACGAGCGATGGTATAACGCCAAGAGCAGCGAGCGACTTCCTAATCTTGAGATCCTCTGCAGCCAATCTCTTAATTTCTTTTGCTGCAACGTCTTTATCGTCCAGGCTTCCAAAATGAAGTTGCTTTACGGATCTCTGCAACACGATCAGCTCATCCTCATTTCTGCAGTCACCTTCGCTTCCCTTAATCTTCGCTTCTTCTTCTTCTTCGGCTCTGGACATATCGAATCGATTGGAGAATTTAGCACACTTTCTTGTTGCCTTCAGTTGAATAAACCGTAGGATGCGAGAGAAGAATCGAAAGTTTGTAGAGTAGGAATAGGATCGCAGAGTAGAATCAGACATTTTTGTTAGCTTCACAATCACACCTGATTTATTCAAAGAAGAGGTAGCTTTGGAAAGCAAAAAGGGAGAAAGATACACAGAGATTGAGCGAGGAGAGAAAGAGGTCAGAGATGGCGGGAAGGGAGGAGTTAGCAGTAACAGTAAGCACATGCAAGGCGGAAACGTTGCTTTTAAAAAGAAAAACAAACAGATTTTTTAAGACAAACGGAGAGAGAAAACCAATGTCTGTCCAAAATAGTACCAAACAAAGTCCTGAATAATTGTTCTACGAATCAGACATGGGTAGTTGAACCGAATCGAATCAATCGGCTCAGATCGATTCGCATTTCCACCGGTCCGTATCATTGGTGCTTGAATTGGAATCCAAAATCCAAATCAATTCCTGAGACAATTCCATTTTCACCCCTTTGCAGATGAGAATCAGTTGAATCGACCGAATCACCGACCCAGACCAGAATTGGTTCTGACTGCTTCGGTTCCTGATTTTGATTTTTTAAATTCTGGTATTGACCCACTCTCGAAGAAAATGTTCATATTTGTTTCGTACACTTGCTAGGTTTTGATTTTAGGTGAAGAAACACTTGTCAGTTTCAATGGGCGTTTTCTGAATCCCCACCTGCCAAGCATGGGGTAGATTTTAATTCGAATCGGTGGAGGTCGATTGATTGGAAAACAAACAGAATTAGAAAGAACAAAAAAAAAAGAAAAAATGCAGCTGAAAAGACTTTGATAAAATAGATAGAATTAAAAGAGTGAGAAGAATGAAGTTGATGAACAACTGAGTCACAATGAACAGGCTACAGATTACCTGAACTGGGAACAAAAAACACACAGTTAAAATGATTATCCAAAAAATCCTGAAAGGAGAAAACCACCATGCAACACACCTGCAAGGAGTTCAGAATCGCAGCAAACGGGAAAGGAATGGTATGTTAGCTACTAATAAATGTTTTGCTATGGTAAGTGAACAGGGACTCCTATGTGAGCAAGTCCTGATTTGCTTTGCTCAGATCAATTTAGTGATATGCTCCATAGTATAAATATATAGCCACTGAGAACTGTACAGTTGCAGGTCTGCTTGCTTGGGTTGGTCAATCTTTAATTTCAAAATATGAATCGTAGAAAAGAAAGACTTGACACAGTCAAAATGACGCATAAACACTCTGCCTGCAGTGAAGATTTGATTATATCACAAGATGTACACAATTCGATCATAAAAGGAATTCAAAAGATACAATATTTACGATGCTAATAAGCATAAGGTCACAAAATAAACTATGGTTCCATCAACCAAAATCACCCCATTCACTTGTCAGCTTGAAACATGCAACCATTGGGAGCTTTTAAAAGAAAAAGAACCTATCAAAACGAAAATCAGCCTGCTGCCTGAAAATCCCCAAAGTCATCTTCTGGGATATCTTGTTTTGGCTGATGATCATCGGAAGAATGGGGGACCTCATCCTTGTTGGTTCCTTCAAGACTGGTCTTTGATTGCACATTTGGAGAACTCTGAACAACACTAGTAGGTGAAATTGGTGCTGGAGGGGGTGGTGGTGGCCTGAGACAAATCGTGGATTCTTTTCTGTTTGCCTTTTCATCCAAAGAAAGATTGTTGAGACCCTGCTCAAAGAATGTGGATTTGACAGTACGCTCTCCTTTTGGCTGACACCAAAATGCACCAAACAGTTAATCATTCTGCTTTGATTTACAACTTTCCAATTGGACATTTTACATAAAGAGTTTCAAGAGACCTTACATTCTTTATTTGGAGTACAAGAGTTTCCCCTTCTTTCAGACTGTAATCAACTGAAGAAGTTTGCTGGTAGTGCTGCTCCATTTCCTCAGCAGTCTTCTTTTTATTCAGATATCTTACAAACAATTAAAGAATACAAATTTCAAGGGATTTACATTCCTTGGTAGTTCATTAGTGTAATCCAAGATGCATGCCACAAAATCCAATCACGTGGAAATTGACTGACAAGAATCAAGAGACAAAAGAAAAAACATATAAAAGAATGAATGTGGGGATACTTCATATGGTCATGAAGGGCAGCTTGAAAATCATAGGCTTGCGCTCTTTCTCTGAATCCAATACCAATGAAAGCATGCCGAAGACGACCACCTAGATAAGTAGCATATCAACAACCAACAAGTGCATAACGGATTACAAAAGGATAGCCGATAACCAATGTAGAAAAATAAAACAAAACTAGCAAAAACTATTAACAAGCATCATGCTGCTGTTTGATGAATGAAACTTATATTACTGCCCTATACATTTACTAATGTTTAGTTTTGCACCATCAGTAATTTCCCTGAAGAAGAGGGCTGAAGACTATTAGCACACCAAAGGGATTATAATTAGAAGTATTCATCCAAAAAAATACTAGTTAGAAGCCAAGTTCAGAAAATTATTTTCCCTTCATCTCAATTAGATTTCTTTATTCTTTTTCCTTCTTATACAGAAAGTTGTTGAGGCTAGCTTTCTGACAGGACTTTTGGCATCAGCGCATGCATGGTAATTCAAAATAGAACAGAGGTAGAAGGAAGTTTATCTTACCAATGTTCTCTTCTACGCGTAGCACGAAGTATCTGAATGAGTAATGATTAACCAATTACAAAATAGATTAACGATAATACTGGGTAATCAAATTAAATACTAATAAGTAAATAGATAAAGATGAAGTGATTAATTTCATTGACAAGTGGGACTAACCTACTGCTGTCAATTACAGGTTCAACAGGATGCGGCTCTCCATTTCTCAGATATGCACAAGCATACGGCTCTCCTGCACCAGAAAAAGAAATGCTAATCGGAAACAACCTGACGAAAAACCAGACTCAGCAACCAAAAGAGAGCAAGAATTCACCTGTCGTCTTATCCTCAAGCCTGATAATGCACTCCTCACCCTTGCTAATAACCTTCAACGCCCCTTCCCATTGCCATTTGTTAACATCCCATTCATCAGCCCTTTAAATACAGTTAACTAGTAAGAAAATAATTATATTTTCCAAGTCCATCTACAGTAGGAATCAACACTGTATTTGGACATCTTTATCTTAGTGTATAAACATTGGCATCGATATCAAAAAAAACAGTGCTGATTATACATTGACGGACTAAGAAAATATGTGAAAATGGAAAAGAATCAACATAGTGTCCATAGCACCTATTTTTCTCTTGTCCCTTTTGATAAATGGTAAGTAACAGTTTATTACAATGGAAATACAAAGCATAGTTGTCAAGACAGCTAGGCAACCCAAGGCGGTGGAGAGCTGCCTAAGCAATAAAGGTGCTAGACTAAGCATCGCCTGGGACCCCTAAGCATGCAGTATACACATAGTACTTATGGCATAAATATAATGTATCAATCATTTTCAAGCCTTGAAGGTTACAAACAGAGCTTGTAACTGTACTATCTATTGCTTAGAAAATAAAAGAGAAAACAGTGCATGATAGACTCTCTAACTTGAGTCTATCATAGTTCTGCAGTATTCTCTCCTTCCCATCATCTCTCTCTTCTGAATGTAGGTGAATTACACTATACCTGTGGCTCTATTGCTAGCAATCTCTTGCCTTCTATCTTTAAAAAAAAAATCACCACCTGCAGATCTTCTGATTGATCTGCATTACACACACAATGTACATACCTTAATTTCATCTGCAGCAATTCTTTGCTGATTCCCAGGTTTCCTTTCTACTAATAATGAAATAAAAGAAACAAAAATAGTGGAAAAGAACCATTTCTTCCACCTGATAATGTTGTCACACTGTTAGGGTCAATCAAGACATCATGTTGACTCAATGAGCATTCCTTACTATATTTATGTAAGTCATACCAAGACTGAGTTGTAACTTGCATCACAGTTCACAATATCAGCTGAACTACTAACTTTCAACTGTTTCTTTCTGTTTCGATACGATATGAAACAGGGAAGTCCAGATTCAACAACTTTTGTCATTCTGGCAAAATTCAACCAGAGACTTATACACTAGACAATATTTTATTGAAAATTTAAGGTTTTGTCCCTTCAACTCAGAGCTTCAGAACTGCTACAAAGCCTCAAACTTATAGGAAAATTCTTTTTAGGAAAATTCTTCATTTTCTGTCGGAAATATTTGTTGGTATTGTAACTACTTTTGGCACTGATTGTAAACATTCTATTCGAAGTATTGACAAAAATTTTATCATATCCAACCTACAAAATGGAGGTTGATAATAGGGTGTGCAGATTGACAATAGATGCTGCCATTTGATTACAGTTTTTCAGAGACATGAAATGTGAACCATCAGGGTGGTTTCATATGTCACTATTTCTAAAATACTGCGTCTGCTAGGATTGGCATAAAGATCAGCATAGGTCTCCTTTGGTCACGGTGGATATGCTCCCAATGAGTTTACGCCAGCCACAAACAAGTGTGCTAATAAAACTGGGGAGGGTCTTTTGTGTTCATTAAAAAATTCGCTTATTAAATATGAGTTAGAATTATATAAGGACATGCATTATTTAGAGGAGATGGATGCATTGAAAATGTGAATATTACAGGAAACAACAGAAGCATCAGATTACAATATCTCAATACTCACAATTTATACAATGACCATCATATAATAGGTTACTACAGATACCCACCAACATAGAGAGGGAAAAAGAGATGAACATGATGATATGTCAAGACTCAAGATACTAACCTATAGGAAGCCACACTTTTCCGTGGTGGAATCTGTAGCATTGGATAAATTAAAGTAATCAGCCTGAGGTTACAATAAAATCCAATACAGTCTATATACCAATAGAGAAAAGGCATAAAACAGAACAAGTTAGCAAGTGCATCAAACGGTACAAAAAGATTCGGCAGTCACATTTCAGGTAAGCAGAACCAACTTCAAGAAAAATTTTAAAAAACATACTAGTATCTCTGGGATTCACTTTTTAGCAACATATTCCCTGTGCATAACTGTAGCGTCTTCCTTTCTAGTTTCCAACAACCACAAAGAAACATCATCTTGACTTGGATGTAGCATACCAGGTACTTAGAATATTCAAGTCAGAGAGAGGGGGTTGGGCGGGCTTAAGTTCTGTCAGTTTCTCTGCTAGCCCTTTGCACCCATTCACTTAAGATTTCTGAGATTTGGTTGTATTCCCAACCCGGCATCAAAGTTACAAACATAGGGACTCCCATTAGAAGACAAATTTGTTCATCAGATATTCCTTTCATCACAGAGTTCTTGCTTATAGTTAATAGTTAAGTGCCTTTGATCATTTTAACCTAGGAGCCTTTACGTTATTATTAGTTTATTTGGTATGGAATGCATGCATGTCTAACTTTAAAAACATCAGGAAAGATCTCATAAATTTAAGTAAGGTGAATGTGTGTGATGCAATTTTCAACATCCAAGAACAAAATAATGTTTCAGCAAGTGTCATCCATATTAGAAGAGTCCAGTGATAAAAGAGTATGTTAAGGATAAATTGATTTTTGTTGAGCAGTTTCACATTTTCTAAAAAACTGGTAATCAAGCAGTGGAACACTTTATGGATACCTTGCCTAATTCAGAAGTTACCCAAACAAAGAAAGTGCAGCACACATAACCAGTTAAAGCACACACAGACAGACTCTGCCGTCCTGTGCAGGTAAAGTTCAAAGAAATAACAGTCAAACTGAGATTCCAAAACTAAAATGAAGATGCTAGCTTGCTTAGTATTGAGCACCCACAGACCCAGCTTATGTGATGTGATATTCACTTACCCACCCAACAACTATTACAAGCTTAGTCTATCCAAAAAAGACAAATTCACAGATTTCCTAGTACAGATATAGTTATCGACAAGAGGATGTCTCCAAGAGATAGTAAGATGTTTCATCTCAGCAATCATTAAACGATACTGTTTCTTCTATCCAGTGTGATCATAGGTGAACTGGCGAAGTAGCCAATGAATAAAAACCCCAAAACCCCTGGTGCATTTATCCTATTTGAAACAGCAATTCAACAATTTGCTGATCATCTAACAAACTTTAAATTAAACATCAATAAAAAAATCCATACATTAATGATTTGGGAAAACCAAAGGTACGCAACAATATAAGTACACCGAAAATGCAACAGAAAATCCAATAACTAAATCAAAAGTAAGACAAAGAGGAACTTACCAAATAAACGTAACACTCAGAAACTTGAAAGAGTACAAGTTCGATCGCTTCAGTTTTCTCATCCTCCCCTTTCTGATCTTCCAATTCATTCAATTTCTTCCCTTCTTTCTCTTTCTCCATGATCGAAACCACAGAGCTAGATTCTGTCAACGATATCGAGATCAATACGAAGAATTCAAGTTTGTCGATTCGTCTTTAGTTGGAGTGTTAAATCGGGACAAATGGAAACATGAAATGAAAGGGGAATGCAACTGCGTTGTTTGGTACTGAGATCAGTTCGTATCTCGCCGTTGTAGCGAAACGACCGTGAACAAGCGAGGTCACTGGAAAACAGGGTCGTAAATAAATTATCAGTGAAATAATCGATTTATCGACGGTCGATCTTGCTTGAAATCTCTAACGATTAACATGGATCACGATTTGTCGTTGTCAGCACCGATAAAAGGGACGATCCAGATTGAGTCAACATGGGGAGGTTGTTGGATGGAGAATTGCAGGAAACGTATCGTGCGCCGCCTTATCAATCAAGGCATAAACGGATCGCGGCTTCCACAAGGTTTCTTATGTGGAGAGTGGAGTACAGTTTTTACAATTTCAGAATATTCGCACAAGCGAATTTGAAAATATAATAAACAAATAAAGGTATACGGTATACCGTATACTTCCTATAAAAAATTAAAAAACCTGCACCAGCCGGGAATCGAACCCGGGTCTGTACCGTGGCAGGGTACTATTCTACCACTAGACCACTGGTGCTGACATGTTCGATGATAAGACATTAATTATTTAATTTGTATATAACTTATTCAGAACCGAACTTTCAGCTGTAGCAAAGCTCAAAAAGTAATCTAGTGCTAGATAATATTTTGTTGGTTACCAAAAGAAGAAAAAAAAAGAATAATAGTTTGTTTATGTTATGCCCATTCATCACCTCTTTCTCCTTTTACAGTCAAGGGGTTGAGGACTGACTTTTGACCATAATATTAAGCAATAAGTTAAAGCTACGCCAACCAAAGCTTAGCAAAGCAATTCTTACCACAACTTCCGTGAAATTACATGGTTTGGATATTCAGGACCAGATAACATCACAAGTTCATAAATCTGGGTTCATTGAAGTGCTCAAGAACTCACCTTGGCCTTTCATTCCCAGTTTGTATATTTAAGTTCAGCCAGCAAGGCCCCCTCCCCCTACCCACCCAAATTCAAAAAGATATAACAAGAAGTCAAATAAGCTTTTTCTCAATCACCAGCTTGGAAATATAAGCAGCCCCCATTGTGTTGTCAAGTGTAGGGGCACTAGTTACAGGATCAAGACTTGCAAAAGACATCAATGTCTACATATTTAACGATAATACATTTGATGGTACTAGATGATCACGTATCCCCGCCAAGAATCTGATGGACTTTCTTCAATTACTGAAACTGCGGGTCATACATTAGTGAGGTACAATCCCCAACACAGTCCGGTGTCTTGGGTCAGTGAGCACAGAATGCACATTCACAAATCCAGCTCCTCTCATAGTCTCTTCTATATCAGTTGTGTAATATTCATCTAGAAATGGTTCAGTGCTCTTCATTAAAGTAAATAACACTGGGGATAGCTCCTGCATTAAAGGCATCCGTAGAGGCTTTCAGATTTCAAGTGTCTTGTAGCCATTGGAAGGACAACCAGCTAAATGTGAAAAGGATAAAGAGACTAACCTGGAGGATCTTTGATTTTGGCTACACAAGGGAGAAAAGAAAATGGTCAATTTTGATTTGAAATCTTGGCAACAAGGCACATTAGAATGATATCTAAAAGAAGATACATCATAGATGGTCATTGTACCGAGTTATCAGTCAAAGCAACGATGCCTCCAGGCCGAAGAAGACGGAATGCTTCCTTAACTAGGCCTACTATTGCTCTCCTAGGACATTCATGGACCTGAGAAGTTGTTAAACCAATTAAGAAGCTCAGTTAAATTTTTCTACAATGCTGAATTTAGTTGCATTGCAGAAGTACATCTATTTTACACCCTTGCTAGATTTTACTACATGCATCACAGATGTATAGAACTCTTAAGTTCAAACCCCAAAAGAAACTCTACATTTGCAGCCAATGTGAAATTATTGGAAATAGTATGGATCATAGGTAAGAATAGCTGCTACAACTCCATTCCCTCCTTTCTCTCTCTTAAGTGGTATTGAAACCTTTATTCGATACCAACATTTTCAAGACACATACCATGAATAAAGAGTACCTGCTAAATATTTCATTAAAATGAGACATGAACTCGACATATCTGTACGACATAAAATCCTAGACTAGGACTCCTCTTAAATTACAAATGCTCCTCAAGTAATTAAAATCTATTGTCTTGTAATAAATTTATATTTCTAACAGACGCCCATTTTATTGAAGCTCTCAAAGCATGAATTCCCTCCTTTTGCATTTGCACCACTTGGAAGTATATATAGACGCTGACATAACTGTGCATAATGGTCATACCAGATACCACACGAGAACATCCAAATATCAAACAAACCCCCCCCCCCCTCTTTTCTGCTAATTGTTAATTTGTCATATCTGAGGAGAATTTAATTGAGGCTTACCAAAGAGGTGCTGATCCTTGGAAAGTAAGTCACCATTCAGCTATGCATCTGACTGAATTAATGAGATGACTTTCCAAGATGAGTACCTCTAAGGTTTGTGTTGGAAAGAAAATACGATAACAAAAAGCCAAGCATTGCACAATAAAGGGCTAGAATTTCACACCATGCATGCCATGAAATTTTATTCCCCCTGAACATCAATTTTTGCTTGAGAAATAGGAAATTACGATTTACTAAATTAAAAATCGAATTCCTAAACTGAACAACAGGTCATTTTATTGTACAGATCTGTTAAAAGCATGAGACATACCAGAAAGGCAAGTGAAACAAGATCAAATGATTTGGTTGGCAAGCCTGTGTTTTCACCATTTGCATGGATCCATTTGATTGGGTTCTTTCGTGGGGCTCTTTCCCTCTCTTTGAGTTGAGCTACAGCAAGAAAATAAGGTGATAGATCTAGCCCCTGTAAGCATCAAGAAATAAATTGGAACAAAATTAAGCTTTTCGTTAAGGGAAAGATACATTAAATATAGCACTTGATAATTTGTTCAAAACAGAAAGAGAAAGCAAAATGATGCCCACCTGTTATTACTTCATATTTCATACTCTAAAGTCTCAAGTGAACTAATTTATTTGTCTCAACAACTTAACAAGAAAATAAAAACTCACTGTGGTTTTTGCTTCAGGAAACTTATCCGCGAGAAATCTTGTGCTCACACCAACAGAGCATCCGACATCTAAGATATCTTTGATCATGGAACCTCCAGAGTATTTTAAATGATGCTGCTCAATTGCTTGAAGCCAATTTCCACGCAATATTTGATTTGCTTCATCCAACGAAGAAGCATAAGGTATCGCTCGTTTCACCATTGACAAAGTTGCAGCTTCTGCTTCTGCTGCAGCCTGTCAATTACGGTTCAATTATATTCATTCTTGGTTTTGCAAATTGGAAACTAGTCCCAGAATCAAAACCAACCCAATCATTTGGCTACAAATTGCAGTTCAAAGGTAAGATTTATCATAAGCATGCAAATGGATAAAAGAACGAAGGTTTACCAGCCATGACAAGTTTCCCTCATCATACGCATGGAATGGTTTCAGATAATCTGTTCAGGAGCATTCACCCCATCATTTCCTTGTGCTTTTTCACATTTTACAAAATAAAATAATAAAAAAATGAAAGGCATCAGAATCAGTTGAAAAATTAGCATGGAACTGTTTATTCTACTCCAAATTAGGGCTTGAGTTCAACTCTCAACATATTAGATGTAACAGTCACAGTGGTACCAGTAAGAATGGTTCTGTTCCATGATACCATGGGCATACATGATAGAAAAGTTGGAAATTTTGTCATTTTTTATAGGGTTCTTCAAAACAAGGACAGTGAAATATGAGGAGTTCAAGAGCAAAACAGAGGATTTGAGATAGTTTATATGAAATAAGATTAATGTGTGGACAGTCAATAGAAGAATTAAGAATAAGTCATTGTATGAAATTATGACCAAGGAGAATCTTCCAAAGAGAAAGAAGAAATCAGCTGAACTCAGTTGTAATAAGCATTTCTGAACTTCGGGAAACAATAATGCAATGATTTTTGAGCCATAGAGAAAACAAATAAACACGCACACGCACACAGAAACACACAAAAGTGCAATAACCATTAGTTGAATCAGATGCTTACTAGCAAAACTAGCATTAGTCAAGAAAATGAAAACAAAAAGGAAATTACAGTCGGGGTAAACGATAGAGTGATCTTGGATGTGGTCCATCTCCTCATAAACTTTAGATTCCATAATCTCTCTCGTCATTTCTCGCCATGGAATGTTTGCTTCTTCAGCCGTTCTGTTCTTCCACCCAGTACCAATTAAAGAAGCAACATTAACTTGAATTTCTAACTTTCCATATTAAATGTGATTAACTTGCTGCAAAGCAGAGTTATATCTTACCGGATAAGTACCTGACGAGCGCTGAGCTTGAGGATGGAATAGAGTGGCTTGAAGGAAATAAGTGCTCCAACCAACCGTGACAGAGGCGTCTCCCCTGCCCATCTCGGCCTCTCCAACTTTCCCTCCTCGAACGAGACTACTTGATTTTGCACCACGACACCATCTCTTCTTCCTCTTCTCCTTCCGGGGTTGATGCTTCTGGCGGGGAAAAAGAGGGAAAGGTCACTGGTCTTGTAATGGGTAGTTGGTCCGCACAGCATTGCCATTAGGGTTTCCTTCAACTCACCTAAAGCAGTTACGTTGCCATGGGGCTGGAGAAGGGAAAGATAAAGATAGAGATCGAAAGTCTTATCAGTAATCAGATCATAGAGTTGCAGATTGCAGGTTCCGGCTCAGAAGAAACCATAAAAGGCGGTAATCTATCTGTCATATACGGACTCTCGCTCATCACTTGTTTGGGCCCGGGGCAGTAGATTTTGAATCTTAAATGCCAATGGCATCCGAACACGTGGATTCGAGATATTAAGCACAACGGCCGTTCATCCATGGAATGGACCAATATCATGTTCATTTGTAGATATTAAATGGTGGAAGTCTATTTACAAATTACAATCATTTTTTTCTTTAAATTTAATCACAACTCTTTGATGTGATTAATAAATAAATTTCTATAATTTGATGTGATGTTGGAGATACATGTTATACATCTACAAGGAAATGGATTAGTATCCATGGATAGAACCATCTAGTATCTGTCTAGTGAGACGTTAGCTGGAACAGCATTCAAATGAAGCATGGGAAAACCTCGAAGGGTTGCTCACTTGGCAAAAACAAGGCTCGTGATAAGAGTGACAAGATTGAATTCAAATCCCCTCATGCCTATATTATATTTAAATGATATACGTAAAATTAACTTAAATAAACATATTAATTGATACTACGAGAGAAAAAAGAAGTAAGTGTTGATCCCAGAGACTTCTAAGCTTCAAGTCTGAATCACTTCCCTGTCGATAAGGGTGTAAACGGATCGGATTTGGATCACAGAGTGGTAATACCATAACTGCATCCTATTATATTCCAACAAAATTGGATAATCTTCTATTAGTTTTCAGACGGATTTAGTCGAATTTAGATGATAATCAGATATTATTTCTTATGTAGATTCTTCTAAATGGGCATAAATACAAATTAAATATAAGTTTTCTAACTATTTTTTGACATCTTTACCATTTTGTTTGCAAGACTAGATTTCAAATTTAAGAATTTAGTAAGTTTGACAATTATTTTAGTAGAAAACCTAAAAATTTAGTCACATGTCTCCAGTAAAAATTTATATAAAAAATCAAATAAGTAACTTAATTGAATAAGTTAAATGGATGCATAATAATCGATAAGAAAATGTATACCATATCCACATCGTATAAGTAACTGACAGATTTGGATATTGCTAAATAGAATGCGGATACAAATTCAGGAGAGAATTTCAATTATCCATTTACACCCATACCTACTAAGAAGAGCACTATGTGCTCCCTGACATTTCTTCACCACTCATTTTGTGTGGAGTCTACATCTAAACAATTAAAAAAAAACCCTAATAAATCCCATATGAAACCCACACAAAATATGTAACTAAAAAAATATCAGAGGAGCACACAGTGCTCTCCCAACGGGGAGATGATCCACTTCAAGTCTCCGAGAAGAAAAAGCCACCGAAAGACTCCCTACACCAAGGGATCTACTGAGAGTTATAATATGTTCAGCCTAACTACTTATTGCTCATTCTTAACTTGATCCAATGACTATTACATCACAATGGAACAACATTATCATCCACAGCCTGCTCTGCTTATAAGCTCCACTAAAGACAAACCAGAAATTTTCAATTTCGAGTACCTTGGGAATAAGAAAGGAGCATTAGCACGACAACTGCTCTCTGTTTGACCATCTTCAGTACATTAAAAAAAAAAAAAACTTTTGATAAACTTGAACATTTATTCGAATTGGCGAATAACAGTGTAAAATTGATACAAGGTTATAATCAAGTCAACATCCATGAGTGATACTATCATGTTTTCGTTACCTTTCCATCAACTATTATACATTGCAACAATTGTTGCCTTGAAAAGAATGGTGAGCCCAAATATTTAAGGGAAAAAAACAAGCGCATCAGATCTCTGGAACATCATCATCGTCATCAGTCTCATTATCCCAATCCAATGAGAAAGAACTTGCAGACTTCATCAACTCTGTCAGTCCTGTAATATCCTCCAAATAGGTAGGGTGGTTGATCGCTTGGAGAACAAAGTCCATCCCACTGTTCCTAAACTCTGATATGACCTAAAACAACAATTCAAACAAGAAGTCATAACCAAATCACAACAACACAACGAACTTCCGGCTACGTCATATGATACACTAATGTTAGAATTTTATATATTGGTCATATAGGCAGAAATGTATATTTACTTGAATGGGTTCAATACTTCCAAACAGAACATTTTTATAGGAAAGTAAAAGATGCCAAGAGCAGTCGAAACAACAAATTTCTCAAGAAGCAATAACACATACATGGATAAGAAAACATTACTAGGGCAAAATGACCAAGCACCATTTGGGGTATAAATGGATGAAACCACAGAGATTGACATCAAATTTCCAAACTCAAATCAAGAATGACATTAAATCATTTCTGGAACTGTCTCAAGGTCAGGACTTGTTTGTAATGGATCATGTATTAATGTATCATCACTAGCAGGCTTGGTGGCACAACAGCATATCATGTTCTCATTCACCCAAGCAGTCCCCGGTCTTCTCCTGGTTTTTAATACACTTTCTTTTACCATAAAAAATAAAAAGAAAAGAAAATGCAACCTCGAATTTTTTTTATTTTTTTTTTTTTTCTCTCTTTTTTAAATGCAATCACAAGTTAAGAAATACAAACTTACTCCAGAAAATCTAATGGTGGAGAAAACCCATTGGTACATTCACTTTTCCTTTTCCTGTTGCCTTTTTGGAAAGATTTATACATTTATTATGCCAATCCAAGTGGATATCTGATGACATTTTGACACGCAATTTACTTGGAAGTCACTAAGCATTCTGTTAGTCAGACAGACATATGATAACATTTGTAAATTTACTGTATTCAGCACACACTAAGTATATTCCTCAAACATTCAATCTGCCAGATATTCAATTGTCTAGAGAACCTTGTTACTGTTCATCAAAAAAAAAAAAAAAGGAGAAGCTCATTACGGCATAAAATAATTATTTTATCCCTCCTGTTTGAATCTCCCCAACTCAACATTTAGCAATACCTATTAGGTTTCAGAAAATTGAACTTTATATAAACCCATATCAGATGCTAGCGTTACAATTGCTGCAAACATGTCATTTGAGCATGGAGATTTGGACGATAAGTTCCGTCCTTGGTTTAAAGGATGATTAACATCAGTGTAAAAACTTACAGTGCTGCAACAGGCAGTACAACTGTTTGAAGAGTGACCAACAAGCGTCATTTGAGAATACTGAGAAAGGGAACCTCGGATCTGATGGGGCAAAATACCAAAAGGTTGCTCACTGCTCAAAAACCCACTGGAGTTGGCATGTTCACCTGGGGCATTTAAGCTGTAGAAAGCCACTCAAACATCAAACCAACAATTAGAATGAAGCAGGTGACCAAAATAGAAAAGGCGTGTGATTATATATAAGCACAGTAACTGCCCTTTGTTGACATAGTCCATTAGACTTACCCATCAGGGTGGTGAAGAATTCCAACTAAAAGTTCAACTGCAAGAGCAGAAGCTATAGGAGCAACCCCTGGACGTGTAACAGTGCACTGCTGATCTAGTGTACGGTTGGAAGTTGACTACACAAACAACAGAAACTATCATCTACATGTTTTCCTAGAAACATTGTCAGAACAAACTACGAAAGCTTCAAGGAGATTACATCAATTGGTGCAACAACATCATTGCAGAAATAGCAGCCCAACCGCTGCATTCCATCTCCTTGAGAGGATAAGGTGCCCATAGCAGTAGACGATGGATCTTCACTGACATTTTTAGCATCATCTGTGGAACTGAGAGGACTGGCTCCATGGCGCATAACTACAAAGCTGTCAAAACCTAAAGCTGCAGTAATAGCGATCTGCAAATGAAATATTTAATTACAATATCACACAATTGAAGTCAAATTTAATATCAGTCAAATATGAATTATCACCCTGACTACCCTAAGCACAGTCAACATCCACAAATCAAAAGTGCCAGATGAGACATCCCAGAATCTTTTGACAAAAGCAACGTTCAGTATCACTAGAGCTGCTGCAACACCAAAGCTTATGATAACCAAACATGTAAAATCCACAAAGAAATGTGAAAAAGTGTACCTTGTTAGTATTGGAACAAAGAAGTGTTGGAAGCCATCTACTTTCCCTAGTATCAGTCAACAAAAAAACAGCATCATGAGAGGAAATTAGCTCTTGAAGATGTTCACAGTCTTTGATCACACTCGCTTCTTCTTGGGTTGGCACAGGATGCCCAGGCATTGGTATTGCCATCACAATGCCTTCAGCTTCCTGGAAAAACATGGATGCGAACACTGAGAGTCCATTTGCTAGTGGGTAGTCAGGCTTTTATAAGAACAAAAATGATAACAAATTTACCACAGCAGGAAATATTCTCTTCAGGCTGTTAGCTGCAGCGATGGCTTTCATCTCACCACCATTGAGGCAGTCATCAAGGGTGTACAGGGATTGTCTCACTGGATTAGACATGGCCACCCGACCACTGTCGAGTAGGGTAATTTTTCGGATGCCCCAAGCCTGCACACAGATAAAATTTTCCATCACCAAACATGAGAAGAGCAAAAAAATTTCTTCTCAATTACTGTCAAATACTCACCATAAGCATACGGGCAACTTGGCAACCAAGAGTACCTGCTCCTAAGAGAAGGCATCTAGTTTTTGACAAGATGTCTAGGTTAAGAGATGGCAAAGCACGCCACCTCATCAATTTTAAATTCAAATTAGCTGCAGATATAGCTAACCTGCAAACATTTTTGTGTCAATACTAAAAACGTGAACACACAAAGCTTTATATTTTATACATAAAATCAAGTACCTGATTGGATCCATTGACTCAGCAAGGGTAATACACCTCGGAGCCCTCCTCCCTTTATTTAGCTCCCAGCCCACGGCATTAGGTATATTTTGTGGATCATTCCAGCCTAGATCAATATTATTACACATTCAGGAAAACCAGGAAACCAAATCAAGACAATAAAGCAAGTTGTATGCACATCAGCTAGACCAGTACTGTCTGAAGTACTGACAAAGGAGAACTCTCTGAATTGAATAAGTTGAAGGTCTTCTGTATTATGCAACGAACCAGGTTGTTGCCCAATATTTGGATTTTTTATTATTTTAATATTTTAGTATATTTTAATAGTTACTTTTAAGGCTGGAATATTCTCTACAAATTCCAAGCCAAGTTAGATTTGTTTTCTTGCATTCCTAGTTGCACTGGGAATACTTCAATAGGCAAACATGAGGGTAGTTTATTTTGTTATAACTTCCTTTTGTGAATATTTCCTTGTTATAAATTCCTTTTGTGAAAATAATTCCCTATTTGCTGCTGGCTATCCTATAGCATTCATGAGTAAGGTTAAATGTATTCTATTAATGACCAATTGGCATCAAAAGCTTCGAAGCCCCAGGACTTTAGTGAGGTTCTTTATGGCCTTTTCCTTGGTTTGTGAGAAAAAAGCTAGCTTCTCGGACTCCAAGGACATTTGGTGGAATTCCAACAAATTCTAAGTGGGAAGCTCAAGTTCATATCTTCCTCTTAAGTCATCATGTATAATTTTCTGATTCTGTTCTATAGCATCCCATTTATTGAAACTATCAAATTCTTGACTTAATACAACCTTGGGTTCAGAAACCACAGGCTGATCTATAAGCACATACCATTTTAGTCTTCAGATCAGAGGTCAGCTGAGTAGAGTCCCAAAAATCTGCAACTCTTGCTATCTACTTCTGAGCTTATTTGATAAAGTAATTCCCTGCTGTGATTGCATGATGGTTGCTGTAAGTTATCAACAGATCTGTTACTGTTTTATCATTGATATTAGCTATGAAATCTGATCTGCTCCTGTTACTTAGTGATGATTGCAAACTCCATTAGTCACGGGCTTTTGAGTTTCCTACCTCTAGTAGGATACTGCCAAAACTCCATCTCACAATATTGCACTCATCTGAGGTGTTGATCTAAATATTAAACATGGTCATACCATATTCACTATGATTCTGATTTACTCTTGTTTTTCAACAGTATTGGACCGATAACTAGTAATGAACAAGGCCTCCTTATATAGCCCCCCTAATGGAATCCATTAGCCACATGGCATAACCAAAAGGTAAAGCTTGAGTCAAAAGAACACAATTTGCAGTTTAATCACCATTCATCCCACAACCAGGTTGCTTGTCCAAATGATTACTTTATTGGTTACCCTGACAGGAAAGTGTAGCCTCCAAAGACCAAACTAATTGGAGAAGTTAGAAAAGAGTGGAGAAATCATGGAAACAACCTACGATACTGTGGCACTGTACTCACCACATGAGACAAGATGAAATTAACAGCTGAAAGGAAACATGTCTTCCCAGAACTACAGAGATCTCCTACACGACAAGCTGAATACACTTCCTCAAGGTAGCCTGTCCATTATCACATACATGAAGCAGTTTGATACCCTTATTTCACAAACCAGAATAAAAAAAGGATGATATACAAATAATGTAGTACTGTATTTGATTGATCAAAACAGTAGCCAAATAGGACCTTTCACAGGGAATCAAATTCAGATTTGATAGCCTTAAGATGAAACAGAATTTAAATGTGAAAGAGGCCTGAAACTAGAGTGGTATTATAAGGATAATAACATAACAATACGGACTGAATAGATCTTCAAACATGGGCATAACTATGATGAAGAAATTGAAAGGACAATATGAAGGAATTGAAAATAAAAATGCAACACCCAAGCTTCACACCGCAAGGTGGATCGATTGGATTGAACACCAACCTACCTTGATCAAACACAAGGAGTCTCCATAGAAAAGGAATGCTAACAAAGCAATTTGATTTCAATAGATGAGCTTTGTTCACCTCTTACATAAGTCTCTTTATATAGCATTCTAAAGAGACATAAATACTAATGGTAACATCCAACCACTAGCTAACACCATCTACCTATTAATAACTCAACTACTACCTAACTCTTGACAAAAGATAACTTCTTTGACAATGAGTTCTTTTATTTTCAAACCACAGCCCCTTTTATTGACTTTTCAAAAACTAGATTTGGGCTTAGGTCAAGACTATGAAGTTCAACATATGTGGGCTAACTTTAACCCACTAAAACAATCCTAGCCCATTAAAACCATGGGCTGATTCAGGTGATAGCTTTAGGCCTTTGATGGGCCTAACCCAATGGGCTTCTTCTTTCTTAAATATGTCTTCAATTCTGCATCAACAGCTCATCCTCCAAACCCAAAACAAATTTAATCATAAGTCACAACATCCGGAAGGTGATTACTATTCATAAAATTTTTGATGCGCAACTTTCCAGAAGCATTCAGAGCTGAAGAGAATTGCAGACTCCTACTAGAAGATTAATTCTCAAGGAAGCCAGAACTAAAGGAAACCTACAGCTGATAGACCTATGGTTCATCCACAAAACAACCATATAAATAAAGGTAAGGCAACAATGAACAGCTTGGTGGACAAATGCAGTGACACAAAGTGATACCATTGTGAACATTTTGCTGAGTTCAGTGCCTTGAAGCAGAAAAGCACCAATGCTATAGTCTCTGCAGTAGGTACAACTGTAAACACCACTAACTATGGATAGGTGAAGATACAGTTGAAATCCACAAGATCACAGACACATCCTAATAGCAGAGACACAAAACATGGACTGGCACCAATATTGCATCTTCTATACTCGCATGTTTTATGGACTTAAGATGGCACAGGTGATTGTGGATAGTTTCAGCTGTGTACATGCAGTTTCCCAAGCATTTGCCATGCAGGCTACGCTACAAAAGAGAAGCATCTGCAACCCCACGAAATTACCCTCCTGAACGGTCCGTATAGAGTAAAGAAGTGATACCCTTTCCCACTTAAAACTTTATAGATATGAGGAGGTCTGATATGATACGAACCCATGAAACTATTATAGGCTAAATTAGGACTATATGGATGTACAATGATGAAAACTAGATGGTGTTATAATGAATTAGTGAATCCTTGTTCAATGGACAGAAAAATGTCTCCCGACCTGTCAACTTCCTGCTGACAAGGCAAGGCGATAGCTGATAAAGACTCCAAGAAAATGGATTGAGCTCATCTAATTCACAGGTTGTTTGCCCATCCTGTGTCCATGCACTGTGGGTGTGCGACCTCAGCAACTAATGCTGATCACCGGTCAGCTTCACGATTGTTGCATAATAGATTATGGATTGGGTTAGACCTCCCCTCTTCACCATAGGAGTCCATTTTTGAGCCCTTCATGTGAGGTTGTAATGGGATAAGTATTGAACACGAGTTTGAAATTGCGTTGCAAACTATTTCTGCCCTCTTCCTGCCTGTGAGACCACAGTTTAGTGTCTGATTTAAACAAATGTAGGATTGGAGTATATATCCAATGGACTCCTTCAACCTCCCTCTTCATTAATTGAAGAACAACAATAGGGTTGAAGTTCAGATTCAAGTGCAAGCAAAGCCACTGATGATCTACTAGCCAGCCTGATCCGCACCCCAAATTTCTACTTCTAAACCCTCTAAATCCCAAACTCTAAAAACTTTCCCTTTTTCTATTTTTGTTGTCCGAAATCCTAGTCTACCAGAACCTCTCCACAGTACAAATACACCATCAATATTCATCCAAAATCAACCCACAGTTCCCAGACAATATCCCCTATTATCAATCCACTTTCCAGCCTCATCCTATCATCAAAAACCTTAAAATTTCCTAATTTATCCTTAAGTTTCTAATTTTGTAATTTTTCGATTACATTACATCTAAACCATGAAAACCCTTCCCTATTTGTACCACAACATCACTATATGCCCTCCCACTCTATCCAAGTTTCATTCCCTCCAAACACTGAAACCCTAGAAATGCATCTTACCAGAATTTGACGGGAAGATCCAATTTTTAGATCTCACAAACCAATCATCAGTCAGCCCATATTTTGATAGAATAACCCTTTCCAGTAGTTAGAAAGTCAATCCAAGCCCCGTTCCCAAGTCCTAACTCTAAACCCTAAAATCCCCAATTTCCCTTCTATTGCTGGAAACCAAATCCTAATTTGCTGGGATTTCGATTTCAGCGTTAGTAACTCTTCTATGAAACCCTTACCTTCATTATAGACTCTCCCTAACTTACTGGTTAGAACCATACTCTCAACCCTAACTTTGACCTAAACCTAACTGAACCCCCACTTTTAACCTACACGAATTGGCTGGTTCATACAAGATCCTGTATAACTGGCCGCTACTTCATCCTTTCAACCTTGGCTGACATAAAAAAATGTTCAGGTTAAACCTTATTTGATGTGGGGATGCTGTCAAAAACACTTCAAATGAAATTCCTTTTTATATATACCAAAACACATGAATTGTTTCAGTTAAGTTTTCAGCAACATACCATATTAAGACCATGGAAATTTTAGATTTCAGAAAGAGAAAAAAAAAAATCTAGACTTAGAAAGTCAACATTTTCACCTACTGCTAAAAAACCAGGTTTTGTTTTGAAACAAGTGATTGACTTTTTTTCCTCCTATAATTTATTTTTCTTAATAAATTCACATAGGGAGGGCATTTGCTTATTTATGAATAATACCTCAGCAAATAAAACATTACATGAATGATATTTGGCAAAACAGCTCAATAACATAAAGACAGCTATCGCCTAGGACCCCAAAATCCCCCTTGACAGCTAAGGTCATAACTACCAACCTGCCCATTAAATTCAAATCATCTTTTGAAGAGTGGTTTTGCTTTTTTTATTTAACTTAATATCAGAAGATTGCACCATTTAAATTGTTGATTCACTGTAATAAAATATTCTTCAGCTCTGGACATACCACATTCACTACAACTCAAGTTTACCGTTGCAATTCAGATCCCAAGCCTTCAGGCTTCTAGAAAAAGACAAAAACAATTTTAATATTTATACATTTTTTCTATTTTACCTTGTGGCACTGAAACTAGCGCTTCACCAACAAGAGATAATCCCAGGTCTGCAAAACCCTGCTTCTCTCGGTAGCATAGAAAGCGAATCTGTTTCAGATTCCATCTTGCACTGATAAGTGCTAGGAAGTTGCGAAGAGGCCATCCAGGGTTATTTGGAAGATGACATGGATCATAAAAGCCAAAAAGAATCTGCAAACATCAAATATGATAGCTATAAAAATGGAAGAAAGTAGTCTCAAATATGGCATCGTGATGGCCCTTCACAAAGACCATTTTAGACTACAACAAAATGCATGGTTATCAAAGATAAAACCTGTATATAGAAATTTATAAAGAAACAGTCATGAAGGTCCTCAATATAAACAAGAAGCTAAGGTATGGACAAACCTGTTGACCATCAGTTTGGCAGATCTCCCAGTCTCTTAACGGCCTAACGGTTGCATGAGAATCAGAAGCAATACAAACCAAAAAGAATGGCACATCTGCGGTAGCTCTGAATTAAGTTAGCTTTTTGGAACTTGGAGGTAAAAATATTTTGTAGAAGAAATCAAACCCAAAATAGTATATGCAAAAGTACAACCTGCAGTTAAGCTCGAATCACGCCATCCATTACAAGCTGTCAACAGTGATTCTGCCTATTTAGTCGCAGAACATATTCATTAGAAACAATAAAAGAAAATAAGACCACTAACTGAACCATATATCTAAAATATTTTATTCTTGGGCACCTCCTCCGGGCTGAAACACTGTGCAGCTGGACGCAGATCAGTCAAGACTGCTGGAGGCTCAAGCACAAGAGCAGGGAACGCAAACCAGTAATGGAATGTCCACTTCTTCAGGTCGGCAAATGATATCAGGAGGAATCTGGAGAGAACTGCACAATCCTCTTGTGCTTTACCAGCGTGAATGTCCTCCCAGATCTGAAAAGGGTCAACAAGTAAAATTTGGATACCAGAATTTTAAACACATTTTGGTCCGCCAGTTTCATTCATTTATACTATCAAATCACTTGGGATTAGAAAACCTTTTGCATTGAGAACCAGAGAGAGATGCATGGAAGTAACCCATTCCCCCCCCCCCCCCCCAAAACTTTTTTTTTTTGGGAGTGATAGGAATGAGAAATTAATCCCATAAACACAACTCAATCGACTGGTTATTAGCATCATTGGAAATATACCTTCTTTGCTTCTGCTTTCAGCAGACTCTGTTTATCAAGGGCATGGAAGCTCTCCAGTGTATTTGTGTTGTAAAGGATACCTGGGACAGGACATTTATTCCTGTCGCCCTGACTTAATACCACTGAGGATGTTTGTTCACTTGGGTCAGGTGGCAAAGATTCAGCAAGAAGTGTCAGATGACTTGAAACTCGAGCATGAGAACAAGGTGCATAGAAACCTGCTCACATGTTTGTATATTAGGACAAGACAATTCATTCAAAAACAAGAAAAAGAAGAAGAAGAGAAGGAAATCAGACTGCAGAAATGAAAAAAAAATTTGATAGATCCTAAGCAGTACTTCTGATAAAAGATCAACAGGACAACAGATATAGCTAAGTAAATGATAAGTTATGCTTATCAAACCGCATGTGAAGGACTTAACTTTAACAAGACCAATTAATCTGATCTTACAAGTTTTTCCCGTTCCAACTATTGTTTCTATGCCCTTAAATGATTTTCAAATAAGTTTACTTTTTAATTGTGATTGAATTCATATTGCATGCTTACATGAAATAACCTCAAGTAACTTTTCAAATTAGTTTACTTTTAAGTGGATTCATCTAGCCGGAGCTGACGGTCAAGCTTGACAAACCAGCACAGAAGCATTGAAAAACAGAGAAAGAACGTAAGGTGCCTCTATAAAAGAAACTGCTCCCAGATCAACAGTGTTAGTCTACTAATAGCTCTGTAAATTTTTATTTATTTATTTATTCTAATTAGGTAAACGTACTGTATTTGGAAGGAGCATAATACCGAACAGGCAATCCCCCTATAACCCCAATTGGGGGAGGAGATTCCAGCTAAGCCTAAACGTTATGAAATCAGCTTCTTTGGAAAATGTTGCAGGAAAGTTCGTCTCAGCATTATGATAGATTATTAGAAAATTAACGAATATATCCTGATCGTCATAGTCTGCTTCACCTCACAAATGTGACAGTTATTTGAATTTTGAGTCCCAACTTCCGATTCAAATCATCCTTTAGAATATAAGATTTCAAAGTCCAAGAGACAAATAATATTTGCGTAACACAGAAGAATAGCGATCGTCCCCCTCAAAATTGTTTTCGTCCAATAAACTGAACTTCGGAAGAGAAAAGAAAAATTACCAACATTAACAAAAGTAACTAACACTGACAGCACCAAGCATACAACACCTAAGGAATGCAAGAACTGTTGCAAACAGCAACCTTGAAAATCAGTTGGAGGGAACAACAGAAGGAAGAAAATGATGATAAACAGGAAGAAGAAGAAGAACTTGCCGGTAATGGAGATCGGTGACTGGTCGATCCCCAAAGTATTGAGCTTCAGAGAAGAAAATTGTCCCCAGAAACCCTCATTTACGTTACTCTGGAAGGGCGCGAATTGAATAACCGGCTTGTCTTGGCCTTCCGCCATTGTTACTGTAATTTCGCTTCTCGCGGAATCTCCTCGAACAAAAGAGTCAAACCCATCCAAGGTGAAGGTCCATGCTTCTGTAATTTGTACTCTCTCAGAGGCACCTTTAACGACACGGAATAGCTCCCAATACTCTTTCTCCAGTCACCGCTCACCACCTTCCTTTGGATTCTTTATTCAAATAAATCTAGTAAGTTTGGCCTCAACAAACAATAAATAAAATTATTTACGGATTTCACGCTTAGTAGTTGTGTCCCTTAAATTACATATTACACACGCTCAAAATTACAACTTGCACTCTCTTGAGATTTCATTCGAATTCTTATTAACTAGTGTATGAAATGTCCAAATTATCTTCATTAAGGTCAAATGACATAAATACCATTTTTAAATTCTTTCATACCAAATCCTTGATATGGGTGGCATCTTCTACTTGTACAACCTTCGCCAAAAACCACAATCCCTGCCAAAAAATCTCTATCTCTCTCAGTAATTCTTCTTTGTTCTATAAACAACGAACATTATATCATGTCCAAAGTTAGCTCGCGCTCATCTTCCTTCTCGTTGCCCATTGCAGAACAAAGCTTCTCAACGCCTCCACAATTCTCAAGTGTCTTCAACTTTGCCCGTAAGTGATGGATTGTGCCGCCCTCTTCACCTCTGATCTCCTTCTAAGAGTTCCATCTTGGAGGAGCAACCATCCTACCTTGATAAACTTCTAACTGATTCCCTCAGCCATTCCAAAGGGACCTTTCATCGCCGATTAGCTAGAGATTCACAGGCTCTTGGTCTAGCCTCCTTTCCCAATTTCGAGGAAATTGGAAATAGGTTGGTAGGTGATTGTGTATATGGACCAAACTCTCCTCGACGGAACTTGAATTTAAATAACTCCCAAGTCCCATCATAGACAACTTAATATATTTATATAATAGGTGCCCCATGGATTCCATAGTTTCCGCATCGTTTTAGTATGTTGCCCAAATGGAAGCTCTCTTCAAGCACCAACCAAGATGCAAAATACGATCATATAATCATATCCCCCCCCCCCCGGGGGGGCCAAAACCCCATGGGCACCCAAACCCCCCCTAATACCCCCCGAAGAGCCCTATAGAAACAAGAGTCCTAAAACAAAACTAGGGAGATAGAGTTTTAATGTTTTGAAACTTATCTAAATAGTATTTTTTTTTTTTTTTTTTTTAAAACAAAATCCAACGCCCTTCCCCAGAGCGAGGAGATGGAGATAGGTTGGTAGGTGAGTGTATATGGACCAAACTCTCCTCGACGGAACTTGAATTTAAATAACTCGAGGGATTCCATAGTTTCGGCATCGTTTTAGTATGTTTCCCAAATGGAAGCTCTCTTCAACACCAACCAAGATGCAAATAAATCATAAATCATATCACAAAACTGACCATAGAATCCACGAGAGAGAGAGAGAGAGAGTAAGGGTGTCAATTTCCTATCGAAACCATTTAACCGTACGAAACCACGCCGTCTAAAACCGCACCGCACCGTTTAAAATTCGGTACGGTTCCGGTTTTAGGTACTCATACCGTCGGTACGTTCTGAAACCGTACCGAATTGGTACCATACCAAATTAAGGGATATAAATTGTAATTTTACAATTAAAACTATTTACCTTTACCCTATCCTTAATTCCCTATTTCAGTTTTTTCGTTTCATCATTCACTCATCTTCTTATATTTACTTGTTTTGTCTCTATTAATTAGATTTACTTGTTTTATCTATGTTAATTTCAAATTATATCAATTGGTTGATTACAATTTCATTAGGATCTTAATGAACTAATAATAAAATTGGCATAAGTTCATTTGTACCAAAATTGTACCACACTAGATACCGTGTTTAAACCGTTTTCCCGTAGAAATTGTACCAAACCATTTTTGTAAATACCGAAACCGTACAGTACCATTTAAATTTGGTACGGTACGGTTATGGTTTTCGATATTCAAAGTTGGTGCCGTACCAAAACCATAACCGTACCGATTGACACCCTTAAGAGAGAGAGAGAGAGAGAGACATAGAGAATTTTCATCCCTCGATAGTTGTGGACAGGGGAGGGTTGGGGTGGCTTCTGGTGTGGTGGTGGATAATTTCCGGTGAGTTGTAGGTAAAACATGCATCTAAGGGTTGGGTGTGAGAGGGTCTAAATAGGGTAAATTGGTCATTATGCCATAATAAGGATAATATAGGCATTTCACTATAAACTTAACAAAATATTGGATGGAAAGTGATGAAGATGCAATTTGTAATTTTTATAGCATGCAATATGTAATTTACTAAAAAAAAATAATCATAGAATTTTTCTTATAAACAAAATATTGTAAATGGTAAGAGTTTCTAAATTAAAATTCAATTTCAAATTCATCGTAACTAACTCTATCATTGATTGATCTTATCTTCAACCTATCAAGAAGAGTTTGAGTTATAATTAATGTATCAACAAGTTGTATAGTTTGATTATAAACAAGTTATAATTCAAACTTCAATATTTGAATTCAAATATTATTGTAATTTAAATAATATTAATATACATCTCCCATTCACTAATTTGAGGGTGCAAGAATTCTCACTCAAACAAAATTCTAACTAATCTCATGGAGTTAAGACTTCTTTCCCACCCATGTTTCTTGTAGAACTCGTTATCTCATGAAAAAATATATTTCTTTATAAGAAATTTTATCTTGTATATATTATTTTAAATTTGTAGGCGTATGGAATTATTCTTTTATATTTATACGATAAAAAACAAGAAAAATATATTAAATCTGAGAGTGTAGCAGATTCATGACCTTGTCCTATAAAAAGTAAAATGTGTATGTGATAATTACACATGCATTTTCATTTACTTCCAAAAATATGCTTAAATTAAGGCTAAAATCACTAAAAGATGTATTCTTTAATCGAAAGTAGATGTAAAATTTGGTAGATACCAATTGATTTGATTTGACATAAGAACTTTATTGGTATAGATTGGTATAGTTAATTCCTAGCTACTCTATTTGTAATCACTAAAAATAATTAATTATCAGAAGTTGCAGTAAATAAAAGTGAAGGAGTGATAAAATTTTATTATTGATTTATTTAAATAATTAAAATTTGTTCAATGGAAAAAATTAAGGTTTCCAACCAAACTACAGAAATAGTTAGCGAGTGTACTATGTATTTCCGGGGTGTTTCTGTCATTTTATAAAATGAATTATGATGAAACAAAGGATATAAGTGTTATTTCCTAAAGTTAAAGGCTATGTTCAAATCCTTAAACCTCTATATTCGTCTGCTTCGGCTCTCCCAAACTCTGAGCTAGGGTTTTGCGGATAGGAAAACATGGCGGTCGCATCCTTGGGTCGGGCCTTCCTCACCAAATCATCTGTAGCAGCGATCTTCTCTCGGTCTTTCACATCAGCTTTCGTTTCTGTTTCTGGTGCGGCTTCCACTTCTCGTTTTCCGTCAAATTTTCGTCGATTCCGATCTCTCGTGGCCCTCACGCAGTTAAATCGGATTTCACCGTCGCCAATTGGTCTGAGATGCTTTGCTACGCGTCAGACGTCATCGTCTCTCAACGATCCCAACCCTAACTGGTCCAATCGTCCACCGAAGGAGACTATCCTTCTCGATGGCTGTGATTTCGAACACTGGCTAATTGTCATGGAGAAACCTGAAGGAGAACCCACGAGGGACGAAATTATCGATAGCTACATCAAGACCCTCGCTACGGTGGTTGGGAGGTCAGTTCTTTCCTGTTGGGTGATTTTATCTGAATATGCATTTCAATACAAAACCCTTATTCCAGTATTCTTTGCTCTATAACATCTTTCGAAATTGTTGTGTTGTCTGTATACTGGTCTGAAATATGTTGCTTTTATCCTGTGAGAGAACCTAGATGGTATTCGCCATATTAAGGTGAGCCGTCAGAAAAAACTTCCTCCACTCTGGGTTGGATTTTGGGAAAAGGAAGACGTAATTATTGGTAAACTAAATTTCTACCGCTGTGCCTTTTTGCCCAAAATGAAAGACCCATTATTTTCCAAAAGTAAGGCCATTTAGTATTGAGGAAGTCATGCTCACCGTATACTACGTATTAGTGTCTTGGTTATTCACCTACGCGAGTATTGAAGATATATTTGGTGAGTTTATAGAAATATTATCTTTTAATATTTGGGAAGTGCAGAATTATAGAGTAGCACATGGAATTGGAATTCATGGTCTTGCCTATTGCATATATACCACGCATAGGGTTTTGCCTATTGAATTGATTTGGTTGTTTGTTTTCCAGTGAGGATGAAGCTAGAATGAAAATTTACTCTGTCTCAACTCGACACTACTTTGCTTTTGGAGCTCTTATTTCTGAGGAACTCTCCTACAAGATGAAGGGTATGTTCAAGCAGCCTCAGGGTTTCTTTTATTTTTCTCTGCTGGTTGAATACAGTCTTATTTTCCTTAAAAAATGTGCAGAGCTGCCCAGAGTGCGATGGGTTCTACCTGATTCTTATTTGGATGTCAAGAATAAAGATTATGGAGGTAATGATACTCCTGAACTCCTGACTTTTACTTGCAGGTTTACTGGCTTAAGTATCCATATATACAGACAGATGTTCATCCATGTGAAGTTTCAAAATGAAGTGTGCTTGGTGCATCCACTGCTGTATGAACTTAATAATATGTACATTCTACCAAATTTCTTACAATTTATGTTAATTTTCTATGAATTTTCCTTACCTTTTTCCTGCACATATTTAAGATCTTAAATTTGAGGATGCAAATGTGGCATGGATTTTCTGTGCTAGACTGGTCTAGTTCCAACTATTGCAAAAAATAAGTGACACTTAAATGCAATTTCTTTCTGTTGGTTTGTCTTCTTTATGACAAACTATGGACCTGTTCGTCTGTGTTTTTTTCCCTTCTCCCTGCTTATATTACGTAAGTATTGAATCGTACCTAAAGAAAAGTCCATTTATACATGCAATGTTGACCTTGGTCTTCTCCTGAATATTGTGTTTGAAGGATTTTAGGTTTGGTTGTTTGTAGGATGGGTGTGACAAGGCTTCATTCTTGGATATAATTTCTTTGTTCTTCAATTGGCAGGGGAACCTTTTATTAATGGACAAGCAGTTCCATATGATCCTAAATACCATGAGGAATGGGTGAGGAACAATGCGCGTGCAAATGAGAGGTCCAGGCGCAATGACAGGCCTCGAAACTTTGACCGCTCAAGGAACTTTGAACGAAGAAGAGAAAATATGCAGAACCGCGATTTCCAAAACAGAGAGATGCCTCCAATGTCTAACATGGGGGGAGCACCACCACCCAACATGGGGGGAGCACCACCACATAACATGGGAGGAGCACCACCACATAACATGGGGGGAGCACCACCTCATAACATGGGGGGAGCACCACCACCTAACATGGGCGGACAGCCACGAAACCCAATGCCTAACATGGGTGGACCGCCGCAGCACCCCATGCATAATGTTGGAGGAGTACATCCTAACCAAATGCCTAATATGGGAGGAGCGCCAAATGTGCAGAACCAGATGCCAAATACATATGCTGGACCAGGTGCTGGGTTCCCAAATATGCCTAATAGAGAAATGGGTGGCATGCCACCAAGAGATTTTCAAAACAGTGCGCCTAACAGTGGAGGCATGCCCTACCAGAGCAGGGATATGCCTACTGGTTCCATGCCAAACAGAGATCACCAGGGTGGCTACACACCTAACAGGGAGACGGGGAACATGCCAAGCGGAAATCATTACCAGGCAACAGATATGCCTGGTAGGGACTATCAACGAGATTGAAAATTGTAGATATATAATGAAGATTCGGGTGACAGACCTGTCTTGAACTTTTTGGGATTATTTGTTAATTTGCCTGTGTGGATAGATCTGTCATTAGACCATGGATATTTATGTAATTGAGGGGTAAGAAATTTTCTTTACTTTTCCTTAGTGAAATTTCAAGACTACTGGGTCACATTGATATCTAGAATTGACTTGTTATATTAGACCTCATTCTAATGCTTTAACACTTTTGGTTGCTGATCATTTGTAGTTCCTCATTTTTCTGTTAAACAACTGGTATTTTAGTTTTGAGTTCTTTGTTTCTGTATATGGTTATGGAAGATTGCTTGTTATGTTTTTTTTATGGTGCGTAAGTGGGGTTATGTGGGAGATAAATTATAGAAGGAAGCAGAAGCAGTCGAATTAGCACTCACCCCCACCATTCCCAGAAAACCCAGGAGTGTGTGGGGAGCCTGGGATGCCAAAGGTGACGAGAAAGTGGACTCCAAGCTTTACTCTTCACCCAAGCCCCTGGAGTCGAATGCTCACTGTTGAAGATAGGAATTCTTCTTCACTGAGTGGAAATGTCACGGTGTAGGAATGCTTCACAGTTTCTGTTTAAATAGTTAAGCCTACGAAATTTATTCATGCTATGAAACTCACAGCGAAGCCTTGCATTGCAGGGTTTTTATCTAGACAATGAGAATAGTCTAGTCTCTCTTTAGTTCCAGGGGATTTCGTCCAGTTAGAATGCATGTTTAACTGTAAGAATTGTCTTCTCATCCTGCCACATGAAAAAAATTTTAGGTATTAGGTGGAGGGAAGCCTTTCTATGCAGTGAAGCTTTCAGGAGATATTCCTACAAAATAATAATTTTATGCTACTTATAATCATCAATTGGGGAAATGAAGTCAATCAGAAATTCCTCTTTATTATGTTATTGTTAAGTGACAGAGCTCTTAATTTCTGGTCTTGGTGCATCTGTACCACAAAATCAAAAAACAGAGGACTCTATACCCAAAAGTGAAGCCCAGCATCACCCCTAAATTGCTCCACTTCTCTGAATCTTTCAATCCTTGCTGCATCAGTAACCCGTCCCCATAAAGAACACAAGTTCCTTGTACACTTTGCACGCACATCCTCCGTCCTGTCTCCCCACCATACTCATTTATCAAGAAACTCTCGAAAGGATACTTAAATAGACTAAGGTAATGTACGAAAATCCAGTAACAGGGTATATCGTTCTTTGATATAAAATACCCAGAGAAGAGGAAAAAAGCCCCCATGATCCCTGCTATCAAGGAGTTCCCCATGATGTAATCAGGCGCCAGAGCACTGAAGCAGGCCACAAACGCATTTGCCACCAACACAACCATCCAAACCACCGCAGAGAAGTAAAGGAACCCATCAATTTCTTTCCTCAGTCCTACTAACCAGTATACAGGGATGCTGTAAAGAAGAGCAACAGTTAGGAGAAAGGGAATGAAAACAATGGTGTTGGCTATGACATAGGAGGACACTCTATAAGCTCCTCTAGAGGTTTCTCTCATTAGAATTTTTCTTTCTTGTAAGAAAATTGGTAACCCTTCAGTTGTGGTGGAAAGCAAAAATGTGAGAGTGAAGGCGAAGAATCCCAATCGAGTCTGCAAAGTTGTCTGTTTGTCGTTATTGTTGACGTTCATGAATATGGTGCCCAGAACAATCCCAGCCAGCAAAGCTTGAATGATTCTTGCTACAAAAAGCTGCTTCGTTCTAAATATGTTGTTGCAGAATCTCTGGCCTAGGATCAAAACCTCTTCCAATGGTGAATTTGGGTAGACGAATTTATCTTCCTGGCCTTCTTTATCTAGATTATCATCAGTTGACACCAGTTCATTAGGAACCGCAGAGCCCTGTACAACAAGGCTCTCTGTGATATCAATGGCGAATTCAAGCACATTTACATATCGAGGAATACAATGGCCAGTGAGCTTAAGCCGTTCTTCAAGAAGATCCGAAGACCCATGGTGCAGAACAGTTCCATTCCATAACAAAACAATTTGATCACAGAGCTCAAGAATCCGGTAGCCGGGTTGATGGATTGTTAAGACAATTGTCTTACCTTGATTAACAACCATAGATTTAAGCAAAGCCACTACTTGAAATGCAGACGCTGAGTCCAACCCTGACGTTGGTTCATCGATCAGAAGCACCGCCGGATCATGGACTACTTCAACTCCGATTGAGACTCGTCGCTTCTCACCCCCGGAAATACCACGATGACTATTCCCTCCGATTCTTGACCCGGAGACTCGCTCCAGCCCAAGCTCCTTGATCAGAGCTTTCACTCTTGCAACAACAACACTAAGATCACCACCAATCCTTAGACGAGCACTGTACAGAAGCGTTTCTTCCACTGTCAGCAAAGGGAAGAGAGCATCATCTTGGGTTACATAACCTGAAACTCGCCGGAAAGCTGGTGCATGCATCGGCCGATCATTGATTAGAATCCGACCCGAGATCCTATTGTGTGGAATCATCCCAGCCAGGACCTCCAAAAGCGTGGTCTTGCCAGCTCCACTAGGACCAGCAATGGCAGTGATTTCCCCAGGCTTTGCTACACAATCAACGTTCTTCAGAATGTATTTTTGGCTTTTAGAACCATTAGAGTCTCTCCAACAGGAAACCCAGTTGAGTTCATGGAGTTGTGGTTGTAACTGGTAAGAGAGGTTTTTGGTTTCAATCTTATACTGAATTCCCCGGCCACCACCACCACCGCCGGAAACGGTGGCCTGAATGGGTAACTCCATGGAGAGAAAGAGAGAATGATGGAACTGCAGAAGAGAGAGAGAGATGTAAGTTGTGAGATGAAAGAAGTGAGGAAAGGAGATGGAAAGAGAGATGAGCTAACACACCAAATTAACCCACTTTTCATACACGCTAAGAGGCTATGACATTGGCATGCATGGACTTAAATTTGACTTAGTTTTCAATATTGGTTTGTGTGGTTTAGGGCTTTTGGTAAGGAAGCTCGGAGGGATTCAAAGATATAAGAGAAGTGTTTATGATGAGTTTCAGTTGAGCTGATCTTGACTAGAACAGAGTAATGCGTTGGTGTTGGTTGCCTTGCCGTTGCCTCGATCTCTCCTCTCTCTCTGTTTCCAACCGACACCTAGCAGTTAAATTCTTCTTTGAGTATTACAAGAATCGTTGAATGGTACTTTCGTAATTACTTAAGCCATCTCTATGGGACCCACGTTTTTTAAATTCCTTCCTAGAAAAGATAACCTGTGTCTGATATATTAAATGAAGTATGCATTTATTGGATCCCTGATTAATGATATATTCTAGATTCCCTCTCCTCGCATCCCACTGGCTTAACTGGGCCCACAGTATTTATGGAGTTTTTGGGTATCGAGAAGTTTTTTTTTTTTTGGTTGCCAACCCCAGTTTCCAAGGCTTTGCCTTGACTAATCCGTTGTTCGATCCGAGTCGCACACCTGTCTGAGTTGGGTGAGTCTCCCGGAGGAATTTTTTACATCTACAAGTTTTCGATACCGGAACTTTGCTTAACCACGATTAAATGAGGGGAATATGATTTGTTTCCCTTTTTTGCGAGTCAAAAGGTTCAACACAAAAATGCTGGTATCTTACCATACTTACCATACAAAATTAGAAACCATGTCTGTTTGGGTATTGGATTGATACATGGAAATAATTTCAATTTGAATTCAAAAGATATGAATAAACTAAAACATTCAAATTCACATCCATATAATTGATATGTAAAAATTGTGTAAATATTTCCTAGTGGGTAACAACCCTTGTATATAAATCCTTATTGAGAATCATTTACATACAACATAATGAGAATATTTCTTTCCATTCTTAACATGGTTTCTTTCGTGGTAACTTCATTGTAATTACTTTGGCTCCATCTACTCTAGATGCTTTATCAATACGTTTTTTATCATCATATTAGATCGAACAATTACTATCTCCTCATTCTCTATGTGACTACCCATTAGAGATACTTGTAGGTAGTTCATCTAATTCTCGTCTGGTTGCATCTCGGGTCCTTGATTTCACTGCAACCAATTATATTATCTTTAATATGTCATTTTCTTTTTCTAAGTTGGGCATATAACGTTAATGCTCAAACTTAAAGGAGAGTGATAAGACAACACCTCGTCTTTCAGACATACATAATTTTTAATTTGAAAATTTGCACGTATGGAAAGAATTTTAATTTGTATTAAAGAGATATCTATAAGTGCACACAAGGAAAGAATTTAAATTTACATCCGTATAACTATGTCACTTAAACGGGAGTTGGTCCAAGTGATAAGCAGCATGGTCCGCTTAAGCAAGTTCCGGTATTGAAACATTGTGAATGCAAAAAATCCCTGTTGGGAGACTCACCCACCACTTCCAACCAGGGTTGACAACCCAAAAAAAAAATTAAAAAAATGGTGCAAAGTATTTTCTAGTTTGCAGACTATTTCATACCCTAAATTCCAATCTACATAATAGGTAACAACTCTTGTAAATAAATAGTCATTAAGAATAATTTATAGCCAACGTAGTCAGAATATTTCATTCCATTCTGAACACAATTTTATACTACTTTAAAGCTAGAGAGTTGGAATTCGTAATATTAGCTTATTTATTACTGATCCAAGTTTAGGTTGTTTCTTGTGCATTTTAAGGGCGGCAGCCATTCTAACACAGAGTGCTACTTCTGAGCACTATAAAGAAGATTTCAGGTTTGGTTAATTGCTTCAAATTTCAATGAACATGCACACATTAAATTGTCATAATTCAATTCTCAGATTTAGAAGTTAAATCATGTATAAGCAAAGGCCCACCAAAAACGATGTGGTATCAATTATGGGCTAGGAAATCTGATAAGTGGGCCCATATGGGCTGTTCCCCATCTACAATGCTTGGTAATTCAAGACGCAAAATCATTATTCCACTTGGCAAATCATTCATCAACAAACTTACTACTCAGGTGATATTTTGAATATTGTAGAGGATATCATCTACCTTTCTTCTTATTTTATGAATTGTAGTTTTCATTTGTTCCTAAGGGATGCAACACTATTGCTCACTCTCTAGCTGGGAAGGCAGTTAGTTACCTTAACAGGGAGGACTAACTGGCCAAATTCCATTACTTGGTTGTTGGACCTTTGTAATTCTGACACCTTGTCATTTCCTTGTTCTTTGAAATGAATGTTGGTTCACCAAAAAAAAAGGTAATAAGTGATAAACATTAATATGGACAGACGTGATAGGCAACCTAAAACGTCAGTGCTGCAAGCCACTTCAACAAAGTGGGCTGGGCTTTGGACCTTTGGTTGAGGAATGTCTTCTTTCTCTACCTACCCTCTTATGTTGGTTTTGGGTACAGGTACCCTTTTGTTTGAGGTCACTGGAGAATGGCATAGGTTACTTCTTCTTCTTTTCGGTGAAGGCATAGGTTACTTCAGCACCTTAGCGCCTGATACTTGGACATTGGCTCAAGCACCTTGCATCCTTGAATTGATAACCATCTTTTGACTGACCTAACCTCCTCAATCCTCGAGACCAACAAGAGTAATACAAGAATATTCACACCTTTCGGCTTGATCTTAGGCCCTGACTCATTCTCTGTGGCCAAACTATTTTGCAGAGAAAACCTCAGATTCTTGGGGCATTGGATTCTCACCAAACCTTCTTTCTATTTTTTTTTCACCTAATCTTCTTTTGCAGGTCAGAGAAATTAGAAATGCATATTTGTTATTATTTAAAACAAGTATATCATATTCACTATCAACAAACAAACAAGCAAGCAAGCTTTTCCTTTACATATCTATTATGAGCCAATTTAGCAGAGAATACATGTGATTATCAAAGCTTCAAATTCACGTAAATTTTTCCATATAAACATTGAAACTATATAGAAGATGATGGAACTATAGAAAACAAAGCTATCAAGAGCTCAGGTTTCATGAACATGAAGACAAAGAATCCAGTGAAAGCCTTCGCCTCTTGTTTGAAAGTGAAGCAATTCCTGATGAGAATTCTGAGGAAGTAGAAGAAGCTCGGTCGAGTACACTCCTGAGAGCCTGGTGAACAGAACTCATAAGGTAGTGCCGTAGTTCAGCATTATCAGCAATCCCTTCTATGCAGCTAGTCATTACCAAGACATTCTTCACCCTTCCTCCTAAGGTTGAGATCTCTGCGCTCATGGTCTTCAAATGGAGAGCTTCAAGTGCCTGTCTCAGGTCAGAGAGAAGCTCTGGGTGATAATCACAACATAGAGTTGCTTGAATATAAAAAGGATGTCCTGATGATGCTCCTTCGCCATGAGTTTCAACTCTCAACTCATCGACATCCATTGGTATCACAAAACCTTTACTGGCTTCGATTGCATTTCGTTTCAGCTCCTTAACATTACTGATCACCTCTGCTAGCAATGTAGCCTTGTCTGTCTGAGCACAAAATCAGCAGGTTAGCAGCTTCAACCACCATTTTATTGAGCAAATAACACACTTGGGACTTACCCAAAAAAAAAAAACAAAAAAACACACTTACAAATGGTTACTAATATCAACTACAAGGTTCCAACCACCATTTTGATCTATAGAAGAAGAATTTGTTTGATTTCTCATGAACATTTGTAGCCTAATCTTTCCAGAGTGTGTGTGTGGGAACCACACCTTATCAATATAATCACAGCTCTCAAGTGGCATATCATTTAAAGCGCTCTATCATTTAATAATTTCTTCAATTTAAAGGATAAAAAGTTCATAAGATTCCTATTCTGCATCCATGGTATCCAAAATACGGATAAAGAGATAAAGTTAAAGAGAAATCAGACCCCATCTCTTCAAACTTTTTGTTGGCTTTGCTTTCCCAAATCTCCAAAACAACTCTCCACATTACAGAGGTAAAAGATACACTAGGATAAACCAGAAACTGTAACTACTAAAACAAGCTCTGTCATCAGCCACATGTCTCTGCACCAGATGATCCAAAAAGAAAAAGCAAATAAAAGGAAAACCGCAAAGGAACGGAAATCATTCAAGATCAGAAAAGTATTAAGTTTCCAGAGATGAAATAAACAATTAGAAGTAGCAAGTAGCAACCCAATTCATAGAAGATTGAGAAAGGCAAGCTGAGGAGATCAAAGAAACAAACCTTTTCTGTACAGGGGACAAGCTTCCGAAGTGTAGAGAGATGAGAATTAATCCTCTCCCTACGCCTTCTTTCGGCCTCGCTATGGCTTTTCAAGGCCGCAAGGGCCTTAGCATCAGGTATCGTCTTCTGCCCTAATCCTGCTGGGGCCTTGACCAGCTCCCCCTTCTCATTATCCAGAACCAACGAAGACGAACCACCTCGACTGATTAGGGTTCGTAACCCACTCCCACCAGTGTGCTGTGACTGTGAAAAGCTATCTAACATTCTAGGAAAATCAGTGGAATAAGCATCTTGTAAATTCCAGGAGAAAGAACTCGCCATAAATTTCAATCTGAACAACAACCCAGTAATTTTAAGAAACCCAAAGAAGAAGAAACACAGAACCAGGAGGACGATTCGTTGGAGTAGGCCAAAAGAACAACCTTCGACGACGCAGCACCTCTTCTTTACCTCCACTAAGTTCCCGTATTGTACTTCTTCTCATACTTCCCATTACGCGCATAAAGAATCCCAATCAGCGCTGACGAGTAAAATCAATAAGAAAACCTCCACATTTTCTTCTTTATGGTCTTGAACTCGAGCATTTCGATCTTGACTTTGAGAGCTTTTCAAGCCTTGAACGACGAGACGTCAAAGACCCACTTGCAGAAAACTCGAACCCACTAAGATTTTAAGATGAAGAAGTGGAGAAGAAAGATAGGAGAGACGTTTTTACCGGACAGAGTGGAAGCGGTAAAGCAAAGGAGCACTGAACCAGCTGCAAACAGAGGAGAAACCACAAATCAATATTGCATTGTGGACTGGGATGGGATGGGATGGGATGGCGGCCCGGGGGGCCATATATAGAAGAGACAATTTTCGTGTTCAATATTTAATTCTATCTATCAGCAAAAAAATATTTAATTCTATTTAACTTTAGCTTTCGTCAGATTGTGCTCCTAAAAAAATTCATTATACCAATAAAAATAATTTTAAAAAAAAACCTAATAATTTAGTACTTTGTGAATCTTAATAAAAATAAAATTTATTCTTGGGTCCTCTAAGTGTAATATATTACGTCTGGATCTCAACAAAACTGACACTGCCACGTTAAGTGTTTGCAAATTTCAAACTTAGAAAAGATCAAAGTTCTTTCATTTTATTCAGTGACAAAAAATACTCCCTTCGTATATCCTATTTTCTTTCTAATGCCGAGTTCATATACTTAAAAAAGAACTCTTAGACTACATTTGTTTGCAAATGTGGGGTGGGAAAAAAAATATATAGGTCCCATATGTAGTGGGATGAGGAAGAAGGAAATGAAATGAAAAGATTTTGTGAAAAATTGTTAAAGTCTCATTTTTTTATTTTTCACACTTTTTCATAAAGATTCATACGTTGTGTAGAGTTTTGAAAAGAATGCTTGGGGTGAAAAAGTTAGCTAGCCACCTTATCAGATAAGTTTTTTTTAATTTAAAGAAGTTTGTTTCTAATTTTCCTACTCTGAGTAACAAAACAAATTACACTTTTAAGATTTAAAACAAAAGTAAGAAAATTTTGTTTTTTAAAGAATTTTCTTACTCCACATTTATTCTAGCAAATAAACTCGGCCCCATTTGCTGGATAAGTGGGATGAGGGAGAAGGAAATGAAATGAAAAGATTTTGTGAAAAATTGTTAATTATGAGTCTCATTTTTTTATTTTTTACACTTTTTCGTAAAGATTCATACGTTTTGTAGAGTTTTGAAAAGAAAGTTTGGGGTGAAAAGAAAAAGTTGAATCTACCACTACCTTTTCCACATAAGTTTTCCTTTAATTTTCGGTTTCTTTCTACCATCGTTTTTTTTATCTCACCCTTTTCAAACAAAGGCAGCCTAACAAAGCAAACTCTCCAACTTTTGAGTCGTCCTTTCTTTAAGATTTAAAACAAAAGTAAGAAAATTTTGTTTTTTAAAGAATTTTCCTACCCCACTTTTATTCAAGCAAACAAATGCAGAGGGTTTTGATTCTTAGGCAACCACTCCAACTTCTGAAGTCAATCACTTTCCCTCTCCCTCTGCACCTCCACTCTAGTCTTCAACCTTCACCATGGCCACGGTGGGAACTAAACAACTTCTACCAGCAAAGAAGATAAATGCTTTTGATTCAAGTAGGAACTCACCAACTCTTACTACTTGCAGTCTTCAAGTTTCCTACCCAACTAACATTGCAAATGCTAGTTCAAATAACTCAATAAAAATGATGAGTTGTGGACAATCTAAGGGCTTTTAATCTGGGTTTGCTGATTTTTTTTAAGTTTTTGACTGAGGTCATATACCAAAAGCTGATTTTTTTTAAGTTTTTGACTGAGGTCATATACCAAAAAAAAACTCTTTAAGGGTTTTGATTCTCAGGCAGCCACTCCAACTTTTGAAGTCGATCACTCTCCCTCTCCCTCTGCAACTCTCACTGCACCTCCCTCTAGTCAGCAACTTTCACCTTGGCCACGGTGGGAACTAACCAATTTCTACCAGCAAAGAAGATAAATGCTTTTGATTTGGGTAAGAACTGACCAACTCTTTCTTACTACTTGCAGTTTTCAAGTTTCCTACACAACTAGCATTGCAAATGCTAAGTTCAAATAACTCAATAAAAATGACAAGCTGTGGACAGTTAAGGGGCTTTCAACAACATAGTAAATTTGAGGATAAAAACTATACGATACAAGATTTGTTTCCATTGTTATCTAAAATATCAATGATGAACACATTGAAAATCCAATGCATAAGCCAATTAACGGGAATATTCTTGTTAGAACAAAATTTGTGTACATGACAGCTTGAGGGGTGGTGAAAAAAAAAAATACATGATAAACCATTAGTATCTCTTTTACCTCCGCATAAAATAAAGTATGGTGTTATCCATAATCAATACAAGAATCCCATAATAAATTTTATTTATTTATCTATTGTTTTTCATAAAAAAACACTCTTTCTCTACCATTGGTAGCTTCCCTAGTGAAGGTAGGGGTGGCAAACGCAGAGCGGTTTTGAGCGTTCTTAGGCAAACCACTCCAACGCCCTTTTAAAAGATAACAGTCGCTTTCCGTCTCCCTTTGGGTTCGGTGACTAACGGTCTGAAAATGCAACGGTCCAAATGAAATTTAAACTCTATCCCGTTTCAAAATCTTTAAAGATAAGAACAAGATTTAAGAGTTAAGAGTTATCAATTAAGACTTTTAAATTTTAAAATAATCAAACTAAATGAACTTTGACAATTGAAAAGTCAACGTTAATAGACATAAGCGTTAAGAGTTATCAATTAAGACTTTTAAATTCTAAAATGTTAGAACAAAATGAAATTTGAAAATTAAAAGTTAACGATAGATTAAGACTTGAGGGTAGAGTTACAATTAAACTTTTAAATTTTACAATAATAAAACTAAACGAAATTTGAAAATTAAAAAGCTAAAACTTAAAACTTAACCAACTCCAACTACTCAAACTCAAGTCTGCGTGTTATCTATAATCAATTACATAAACAATCCCAAACAAATTTTATTTACATTTAATCTATTGTAATTTTCATAAATGTAAAAAAAAACACTCTTTCTCTACCAGTTGGTCCGGAGCGGTTTGGGTTGAAAATTGACACCCCTAAGTGAAGGCAACGTTCTCTTCCTTGGTCCAACTCCGTTACCAGCACTTCTTCAATTTCATTCACAATATTGTGATGCACTGAAAAATGAATGGAGGGAAATTCGTGAGCAACATAACATAGGGTATTTTGGTCTTCTTTGGAATTTGAAAACACTTAACGTCAAGTGACGGTGTTAGTCTGGATAAGACTCGGATGTAACATATTGCACTAACAGGACCCAAGATTAGTTTATAGTTCACTAAGAAGACCCACACGTAAAGAACTCTAATAAAAGATTAATATCATCTAACGACAATTATTCATCTCCTAATCAATCAGAAAAAGACAATTATTCATCTCCTAATCAATCAGAAAAAGAAAGATAAATTAAGTTTCTTCTTCACTTGAGCTCTTGTATGTAGATGCTTTGTAAAAATCTATTGAAAGTTAGGTGAGAAATCTTCCATCTTCCATGGACCTGAAACAAGAAACTACAAAAACTTATCACTAGGACCATAGTGTCTCTCTCTCAATAATTTTTTTTTGGTATCAATTACGTAAATCTTATTGACTTTCTTTGATTGAGGTAGGCATAATTGTCCATATGTTTTTGTTTATTTGTTCTGTAGCAGTAACAAGCAAAACATCAAATATATTCTAAAACTGATTTCCTTTAGAAAAACGTCATTGATTTGGAGTTTCCATTCATATTATATATGTGATAGAGAAATGTTCTTTGTGCTTACTATTTTGGATGGGCATATATTCATTTTAGTCTTATAATAAACAGGTGGGATGGTACTTCTAGTGTTTTTATTTAAGTATTCATGAATATAAATGGAATGAAATTATAATTAAATCTATACCAAACATCAGAATAATTTCATCTATTATTCAATTTGAATTTTGACTACTATTTTTGGTAACTCATTATTAGTTCTATAACATATTTCATTGCAACTATGAAAAGAAAAACTAGATGATCACAACATAAGCTACCAAACATATATTGTTTTATGTATCATACATTTTTATACATTATTGGCATAAAAGTGAGTCAAAAAAAAAAAAATGGTTTCTCCAAACAAGTTCTTCAGTTTTCTAGAGTATTAATAATAATAAAAAATTATCTTAAAAAATTGAAAATATGTTCCAAGTTAGGCCAAATGAAAAGACATGTTTATATGGGATGATGAGCTATTCCATTACCAGTGTAATTTTCCTCACCATGTCGAACGACTTCTGCTTGACAATCACTATGGGACGAGAACTCGAGAAGGATACACAAAGAAAACTTTATTTACGTAATTTTCACTTATTTAAAGACAATAACAGGTGGTTCCTTGTCATCATCTACCAATAAAAAAGTTCCATTCCTTCCAAGGAAGCCAACCCATTTGTGGGGAAAAACATAAATTTTATCTAGTCTTTATCTTTATTGCAAGCAAAAAGTGAGAGACAGTGATGTATGAACAGATCAACTTCTTGATGCATCTTATCTCAAAGGGGTTAGCTGAATCTAGACAACCACTTATACTAACTAGACCTTCAAAAAAGAAAACCTTATTTTCTCATTCATGATGGATGATCTAACAATATTACTTAGAGAGTATGGATTCTCTGATTTGTTAACCAACTAATGAGAATTAACACTGCTTGCTTTATAACTTTGAAGTCACAAATATAACTTTGAAAATATAAGTTTATATGCATATGTAGAAGATAGAAAACTATACCAAATCTAACTCTAACTGCAAACAAGCATAAGAGGTGATCAATACATTAAATAGAGAAAGAACATAACTTGGTCTTACATTGCATATAGGGTCTTCCACCAAAAAACAAGAGAGAGCATATAGGGTCCATGAGTTCTAACTTTGCATATAAGTTATTGGATTCTAAGTTTTCTTATGTCATATGCACCAATATTCTAAATATTTACCTACATGGACAATGAACTTCACATATTTTTAAAACAAAGTTAAAAGTTGACTTAATTTATGGAGAGAAAAAATCAACAGACAATAAAAGATAAGATTGAAATAAGTATGTTGACTTAAAAAACTTCCAACTTGGTTCTATAGTGTTTATATAGGATTAGTTTTATAACTTTTTGGTAAGATAATGTAGAATATTAATTCTATGGAAAAATATTGAATTTATTTTTGTTTTTGTTTAAAAGAGCATATCCATGAAGCTTTGAAGAAGAAGGGAAGGAAGTTTCGGAATTTCCTAACATCAACAATGAGGTGGAGCTCAACTTGACATCAATCTACAAATTTTTTTACCATAAAAAGGAATAGAGATAATTACTATTGCCGCATGTACTAATACTTAATTACTAAAATGACTCTATTCTTTATGAAATCATTATTACTTCCCCTCAATTTTAACGGTGTTAAGAGACTTTTATAGTTAAATATTTAATATCTATTTTACCTTTTAGAATTAAGAAACCAAAAGGACACTATTTTCCTCATTTAAAAGGAAAAACAAATTATATAAAATATCAATTTTACACGTGTATACTTATCATTTTGGATTCACATACAAAAGAAATTATATTAATAATAAAAACTTCTTAAATTTGATAATGTCAAATTAAAATAAAAGGTAAATTATTAATTATATAGAATTACCATTTTTTTATTTCTTATATTTTAAAAACAATATATATTTTTCATTATTTACTTTCTTTATTTTGATTGGAGAATAAGATTATTTAATTATAGTAATTTTTTCTTAATTACTAATAGTAGTAATATAATTTAATATAAAGTATAAATAAGTAAAATCTATTTTTGAATTTTTAGATAAATTAACAGCAAGAAGGGCATTAATTAAAAAGTTTAAATTTGAATAAATAAATTCAAAAAAAATATTATAAGGCCAATAGTAATTATCCCCAAGGAATAATAAAGTAATTCTCTCATGTTTTATTGCAATGATTTTCAGTCTGAATAATATTTTTTCTCATTCGAGCCGTTGGAAATGAACTTCCACCATATTCTTAAGAGCAATCATATGGTTGTCGGTTGACATGAATGTCTAATTTTTATTTTTATTTTTGATAAAAATATCTAAACTTTGACATGCTGATGTATCCAACAATATCACCATTTATCGATGCTTTAATCTTTATTTCCATATTCAGATCTTCCTGCGTGTACTTTTAACATGTATCTCCACACAACCTTTTCTAATAGTTGTAATTATTGTTTGACCTATCTTATATTAAATAAGTAGGATGTTTACGATCAATAGAAATAAGTTGGACAATTATTCAAGGAAGTAAGTTGACCTAATAAATCTGAGCTGTTTTAGATTTAAAATTTTTCCTTCAAACTGTCAATAAGGAAGAATTTCCTCCATCAGATTGAATTAAATTAACAAGTCACACGGTGGAACCCCATCACAAATTTCTTCTGGTCCTGGGTCTCGAGATACAGCTGTGTCCACCAACAGTCATGAACCAACGCCGCTCCATAGTCACAGAACATTCTGTCCGTTCTATAAGCTTGGGTGTTTGACACCCGTAATGAAGTTTCTTTCCACCAGGAAGAGAAAACCAAAAGAACACGAAGGATCATAAAAACCAAATTTCAGTATTATGGAACATCAAAGCTAACTCCATCCATATCACTTCATGCGTCATCTATGACCATTCTGATACTACACACTAAAACCATGGCAGCAAGAACCACCATGGCATAAAGAGCACAACTTGGAAGGTTGGGTGTAATCACAACCGAGGCCAGCCAGCCAGCCACTTCACATAAGAAAGCAGCACTAGTGCATTTACAGAGAACTGGTGAAGGATCAAACCTGGTACTCTAGTCTAGACTTCCACAAATCTCTACCCAACCTTGACCTACTAACACGCTATGGCTATGAGCTCACTCGTGCGACTAGGGCAAAACTAATTCAGAGAAGACTCTAGGGGTGCACGAAAACCATTGTCTTTGCAAGTTCTAATGCCTTCTCACGTCCCATAAACTTCTCCACAATAGCCAACGCAAACTCCATGGAAGTCCCCGGACCCCTGCTGGTGATAAGGTAGCCATCATCTACAACCCTATTCTCAATTTCACTCGGATCAGAAAGTTTGTTGCACATGGCTGGGTAAGCTGTGGCCTTCTTGCCCTATAAAATCCAAGACAATGTCAGCTTGCATGTTCAACCTACAAGTTCTGCACAAAGATGACTAAAACAGACATGGTTCATACCTTGAGTAAACCATGAGGCTCCAGTACTAGAGCTGGGGATGCACATATGGCGCCATATGGTCTATTTGATTCCCTCTGCTTTCTTAGTAGGTCTACCAGTTTCTCTGAACTAGCAAATGCTTGGGCACCACCAAGCCCACCCTGCAAAGGCTCAAAATTAGTTCAAAACGAATAATATAGTGGATAAGTTTTAGATAGGTCAACTTGTGACCCAACTTACAGGCAGAACGATTAAGTCAAATGACAACTTTGCAGCCTCTTCAAGGGGCATATCTGCCACTATCTTCACTTTCCGGGAGGCCAGAATTTCTAGTTTATCTTCGACCGAAGCAACCACCACTTTTGCACCCGCTCGCCTCAGAATATCAATGATCATGACAGCTTCCATCTCTTCCGAGCCATTAGCAATTGGCACAAGGATCTAAAGACAAGGAAACAAGAAACAGAATATCACGTCTGCAAGTAATAACATCCGTCTTGAAAAAAGTGCAATTTTCAATATTCCAGCTCTTCCTCCAGACATATGGTAGTTTTGTATCTACGCAACAAGGCAAAGCTGGTATACAAAAGAAAACTGGAGGAAGAAGAAAATAAGCCATCAAGGGAAACATGCTAACAATCCAAAGTTGATGCAACTCTTCATTTTTCTTCTCAATAATGGATTTGCCACCAAAACCATGAGCGGAACAGGGAGAAGAACAATGAAAGAACACATCAGGAAGATGTTGAATCATCATCTCCCACAACAATTGATATGGGGAAATATGCTATGGACAAACAAAACAAAGTGAAAGGACATTTTGAAGTATGATGAACATCCAAATCTGACCTGGGGAGTATTTTCAAATTTCCATTCCACTGGATTCAGTTCGGTTATGTGGTATTCATCCCCATGATTGGGTCGTATAACCTGGAAAGAAACGACCATCAATGTAAAGGAAAAAAATATTCCAATGACCAAGAAAACTACAGACAAACAGAAAGTTATTTTCCATCCCCTTGTCAGAAGCAAGATAAACTTTTATCAAGACAACGGGTAAATATAGATCAGGCACCAATAGAAGAAGCACAAACTGAAAAATGGAACTATTGGCCAAGAAATTCTTTTCTTTTCTTCTCTCTCTCTCTCTCTCTCTCTGCCTTTTTTTTTTTTTTTTTTTTTTTTTTTTTTTTTTTTTTTGGGGGGGGGGGTGTTAGAGAGCATCATGCTGACCAACACCATTCCAGTGACACAAAGAATTGAAAATATTTAGTAGTGCAGATGATAATTCATCAAAACCATGGGAATCAACCGTGTCACACAAAGTGGAAAAAGACGCAAATTCAAACTCCTAATAAACAACAAAAAAGACAGATTATTGATGATGTTTTACCCTTTTCCCTGAGAGGAACAATTGCTTTGCAAAACATCTGCAGTCTTAATGACAGGTTTAGACCTCCAATGGAACAAATTTTTCAATCAAGAAGCAGGAAGTTGATTGTTCAACAAGATGGAAATCCCATGTCCCACTGGAGGGGTCTCCGATACATTTAAATTTGCAAAACTCCTCAACTATCAGATCCACCATAGATCATGTACTCAATCATTCAACATGTGCTCCAAAACTAATCAGCACTAGTGAACTTTGTTTCTAATGGGGGGCCCAGTACAACCCTATTAATGAAACTTCTAAGATTGAGTAAGAGAACAGGAAAATAAAAACAGTTTTGGAGAAGAGAAACAAGCGCCTGCATGTAGAAATGTCTTGCAGCACTCAATGATACTTGACAAACAACAGTCAGGAACTGACGCCAAAGTAGTGAGATAGTCAAAAACTCCAACAAAGAAAGAAGCTGCAAGAGAAATTGAACTAGACTCCAACTTTAGAAGCAATAAGAAAATCTAAATCATTATCTCAAGAAAACAATCTACTGCCAGGGACACGACACTTCGTTATCATGAGTATCCTCTTCAATAAGGAGAAACCATCTTCAGAGTGTAACACAGATGGAAAATAATTTTTCCTAGACTATTCTGATTCACAGTGGACCATGGGTTATGAGTGTTCATCACAAACTCCAAAGCAGTTCGAGCCAAACTTCCACTTTTTAGGTTTTAACCTTTTGCTGAAACAAAAGAGTAGCATGTTTTGAAGCCTGTGATTTTTCAGGGCACTCTGAAACCAATGTTTCAAAGCCCAGAAAATGGCTCTTTGACTCTTTTTTCAGGTCCCTGCCCAGTTTGAAATTGACTGTCATTGTCACCAGCTGATTTTTTTTTTTTTTTTTTTTTTGGTGGGGGGGGGGGGAGATGGGGATACATTACCTTCGAACTGCAACTGTATAAGGGTTGAATGAGCATAAGAATGCAAAAAGGAGGCAAGAAATCAACTGATTTAACCAAAAGCTTGCAGTTATTGGCAAAATCTCAAGAATCACTCTGGAATAAACATCGACCCTTGGTCTTCCATCAGTTGGGGAATGTTTTGCACTTGAGCACATAGTCTGACAGCAGTTAAACCACCCTTCACCAGCTTGGTACATGCATGTCAATACCAATAAGGCAATAAGTCCTGCTCAAAGCTTAAATGCATGATTCTGGGCTAAAAGTGGAAACTTTGAGCCTTGTCAGAGATTTATCTCTATGAAAGGCAACCAAGAAACTATAAGTAGAATGTCCACTGGGAAACAAAAGGCAGAGGCAAGACCAACTTGAAGTTCTTCATAGCCAGATGTCAAGCTTCTATCTTAGAAGCTATAACTAAGCACTCTCAATAGAAGACGGAATGTACTTTTGAGAACTTCAAACAAACTAGACTAGAACTTCAAGAAGGTAACCTCTCCTTACCTTAAATGCATAACTGAATTTCTGAGTGTTGTTTTGTCAAATTCACATCAAATAGCAGCATCATTGACAAAAGGATCACCTAACATGATTATCTCATGGCTATTGAGAATGAGTCAAATGACAAGGGTTGAGATGAATCTCAAATAGCAGATAGTTAGGGACCATTTGTTTGAAGAATTTGAAGTGGGATGGGGAAAAAGGGTGGAAAAAAGTAACATTTTCCACAAAATTTTATAACTATTTGGTTCAATGGGGTGGAGTGGGCAAACAGGCTTTCCTTCAATTAAGGAAGCTTGTCTGCTGATGTGACATCCCACTTTTCCCGCCCCCACCTCTTTTAAAAGTCCCACATATTTAGTGAGACTTCGTGAGAAAATGAGGGATATAACTAAAGTGGGACACATATTTGCAACTTTTTCACAAAATCCTTTCCTTTCCTTTCCTTTCCTATTCCCTCAGGTCTCACATGTCTATTTTTTCCACCCTTTTTATCTTGCAAACAAATGATGCCTTAAAAGAGTATTCCTCTTTTTGAACTCTCCACAAACAGAATTCAACAGCTGATTTCCATCAGAGACCATCACATCAAATTTTATACTGAATATCAGAATACAAGTATACAACTGAGGTAGGCAATGTAAACCAAAATTTCTTAAAACTAAAAGTCACTTAATGCAAATCATTTCTTTCTTTATGAACCTTAATAATGGAGGCCCAAGAGGAGTCTAATCAGATGATTCACCAGTTAAGAGGATAGTCTAAAAATAGTAGTGACTTCTTGCTCTATTAAGATTGATGACAGGAATCAGTTTTGTTAGCATCTTAAATTGGTTGTTTGGAAATTCTAAAAATCACTTCATATAGTTTATATGAGGAATCATATAAGATTAAAAAAAAAAAAAAGGATAAAATTAGTCCATATAAGCATCACAAGCAAGAAATAACTGATTTAAACTAGACAATCTTCCACCCTTCTCTTCATCATAGGTTCCATTCCTCCTTTCCTTTCTTCTTATTGTTTGATGATATTGATATTGCTGACTTTAAAGGTCCATATAAGCATCACAAGCTAGTAATAACTGATTTAAACTAGACAATCTTCCATCCTTCTCTTTATCATAGGTTCCATTCCTCCTTTCCTTTCTTCTTATTGTTTGATGATATTGATATTGCTGACTTTAAAGGTTCTACTGCCAAAACCAAGATTTTCCAGGTTCCAGCGCAGTTTCAACCCTGGTCTAAACCAAGATTTTTGAGTTGTCTGATCCAAATTAGAAATGTCATGGGCAACTCAAACTGAATGAAACTACCAAACTGGCTAAAACCCAGTATTCTCAATCAAAACATGATTCATATATGGTCAAAACCCAGTATGGTCTAGTATTAACCTCATGTTTGGTTTCAGTCTCCACTCAGAAAGTCTCTAATCTGAGACATCTCAGATTTAGTTGCTAACTCTTTAACCATTTCTGGCACTAGAACTATGAAGAAGAACTGTTTTCTAGTTTTTTCCTTAACTGATTTCTAGATCCGATTGGAGTTAAATCCAGACTTGTTTCCAAGTCCAAATAGGATTCTGATCAAACCGACAGTCACCAAATTATCCTAATTTTGATATAATGTCAAACTATTATTCAAATCTGAATTTCTAAAAACATTCAAATCATAGAATCAAGTTCTATGCATTTTTGACCTCTTTGAGTTCAGGAAATCAGCTCTTTGAATCCTCCCAGTCAATTTCATATAGTTTGGGACCAACTCCACAACACAAACTGGGTTTCTTTGATCCTTGCCTGCATCAGGTTTTACAGAATGGGATAAGAATTCTATGAGCTAGGATAGGCTATTTGTGAAAAGAATTGCAACAGCAACAGCAACAGGAGAGCCTTATCTCAACTAAATGGCAGCGCCAAACATGGATCCTTGGTTTCCAACCAGCTCTGTTTGAAGTCATACAAGTACACGGCCTAAGTTATTTATTTCTTTACATTACTTCTACTAGAAATGGTAAAAAGATAGCAGGCAGTGCTATGAAACTGCACGTCCCATGTGTTTACTATCATAAGATTCCTGTCATTAAAATTAGGAATATTACTAACACTTTCTGCCTAAATGGTTTCTATGCTGAAGGTAACAGTATCATGCTCAAAGATACACTAAAGATTCCATGGAGGTAACCTGACTTCATTCACTATCACCTTTATGAATTGTAACCAAATACATAGAGCAACAAGAAGGAAAAAAAAGGACCCAAATTATAGAGAACTAAAACTTGCACCAACAGGTAAAAACTGATGATAAGGTCAAACGGAGTTGCTCAGACTTCTTCAATAATGATGAGCATATGCACCAGTAAGAATAAACCAATGGTGCCAAACTGGTAGGAGATAAGAGAAGGCTGAGATTCCCTGGGTAAAAAGAGTAACCATACGAGTGTGATTGTGGAACAGGCTTCATGTAGCCATCTCGAATTAGATGGGTTCAGGATTTCCCAATAAACGACTGCACTCACTGAATTGGTCTCTTCCGGCAAATTCGCTAATGGAAGACAACAATAACGACTGCACCTAGCATTAGTTACTCATGTTGATTGCTTCATGTTCCCAAAAACACCAAAACCCAGCAGCTGAAGCCCAATATTAGCAATTTTATACACTGTATCGTCCTTATAACCATATGCATGGACAAGCATTTTATTCAATCTATGTCGCTCTTGGCTTCTTACATCAAGATCTGTAAGAACTAAATGTTCATAACTTTTAAGCCCGACATTTCCCCTGAGACGATTATTAACAAAGCAAAATATTGAAAGATGAGCTACGTACCATTGCATCGGCAACTTCATCAGCCTTTCCTTTCCCATACAACTGCTCAACCAGCACCAGGGAAAACTCAATAGACGTGCCAGGGCCACGACTGGTCACAACTAGACCATCCTTCTGGACTCTCGACTCTACTATGGTAGCAGCAGCCGATGCTAATTTTTCCATGAACGAAGGATGGCAAGTCGCCTGCCAAAAGTACCCGTAACCGACAAATCATCAGAGGTATCAATAACTATCAAAACATAAACCAAAATGATTAACGGGGAAATCAACATCATGTGACAGTTTAATCAACCAATGACTCACCTTCACTCCCTTCAGCAGACCCCAAGAACCAAGCGCAACAGCGGGGGCGGCACAAATCGCAGCGAAAGGTCGTCCATCGTCCACGTTATTTTTTATCAAGCCTTCAAGAATTGTACAATCTCGAAGATGAGCAGCACCGGGCATTCCTCCCTGAAATGTTAAACCAGTTTCGAACCCTAACTCTATAAAATGAAGTTGAATTCCAAACAAGGGAAAAGCTTGACGACGATGAAACATAAGATAATAGCCATAAATATAAGAGGTAGAGAAATCATAAAACAATAGCCAGAGATATTACAGGTAGAGAAATCAGATCGTAATCTTTTCCTTTTCCGGTACAATCAGAAATCAAAGCATCCGCCACGAGTTTCACTCCGTGACAAGCATCAACACAAAGCTCCTTTTCTACTGGACGCTACAGTGACATCAGCTCCACCTCTTCGCAGGACATCGATCATGATCACAGCCTCCATAGGTTCCGTGCCATTTGCAACAGGAACCAACACCTAATCCACAACCACACCAGGCTCTTAGTGAATAGCAATGATAATTAAAACAGGCGCAGCTTAAGAACTCAAATGAGATTACCTTCCGCGCAGTAGAAGCCATCGTTGCAACAGAGAAGCTCTTCCGAGATGTATAGAACACTCTGGATGTAAATGGAAGACTTGTTCGCGAGAATCTTATAAAATGGGAGGTGTTCAAGAGAGGATAGAGAGGTGTCAACTGGCGCAAAGCCATTGCCCGTGGCCCTTGCTGAGGTACACATCCTGAGAATTCGAGACAGTTTGGTTCGATATACCTTTCTCACTAGAATTTTGATAAGGGCCCGGATTTATCTGGTTCTGCGTGACCGGTTGCTTCGAACAACAAACACATGTTCGATTGTCAGGGTAACCAAGCCAGTGGAGCAACACGTAAACGCACACGAATGTGGGTTCCATATGGTCCTGTCAAACATTGGTATATATTGTGAGTGTGGGTCCCACTATGACTCATCTGACTGTAGGGGTGTCAACTGTTCGGGTTGGGCCGGGCCTAACAGTTTCGGGCTGAAAAACACTCAGCCCAAACACAGCCCATTAAGAAAATAACGGTTTCGGGCTGGTGGGTTTGGGTTGACTAACGGTTTGGGCTAACGGTTTAAAATTGGGTTTACTAACGGTTCGGGTTTACTAGCGGTATGTTTTGAATACTTTGTTGATGTGTGGAATTTATCAAGAGCATGTAAACACATATAAACATTAAGTTCTCTCCAAGTCTCTTGTGTTCGGTGTTCAAACCAAAAACTTTTTTTTTACAAAGAAATAAAAATTATAGAACTAATATATACAAATGAAAGTTGGCATCTTGATAAATTTTAATGGGTTGTCTCTGCTTATTCTACTCCCTCTTCTTAATACTTGTAAAAATGGATCAAAATAAAGCATTTAAAGATTTTCAAATGATAATACAATTGCTAAATATTCACTAAACCCATCTTTCAAATGGCAAAGGCTTTGACTGGCTTGTTGTTTGCATGTTCCAAAGCAAAACAATTAAGGAAAATAAATGAACACTTGGGGGTTTTCTTGTCTTTTACATTTAAATTTAATTTATTTCATTTATTTATAACGGGTTTAATAGGTTGGTTTGGGTTCCGGCTAGTTTTGGGCCAAACGGTTCAGGCTAGCGGGCCACACACGGGCTGACCCGACACCGCCTGAACCATTGCGGGCTGAAGTTGTTCAGCCCAAACACAGCCCATTAAGCTTCGGTTCGGGCAGGGCCGGGCTGTAACGGGCCGGTTTGGTCAGGTTTTAACGGTTCGGGTTAGGTTTTGACACCCTTATATGTGAGTGTAGAAGTATGTTTTGACGGTAGTCGGCAGATTAAGTGGAAAATATTTAGACTCGAATTAATCGGCCTAATCGCTAGATAGCTATAATGAAAATTTTGTAAAATTTGAGCAACTCTAAACTAGCCCAATAGAGTTAGGAACTTAGGATTTGAGTCAATAATCACCACAACCATGGGCGGAGCCAAATTCAACCTTTTTTAGCAAATTGTTCTGACACCCCAAAACAAAGGCCTTAATGTACTCATATCTGTATTGAGCATTCATCTTCCAATTTTCTTAAGTGAAGACAAGCTGGTTTGGGCAGGAGAAAAAATAGGTTTTTTTTTTTGTAGTTAAGTCTACTCATCACCTTCTAATGAATGAAAAGATCAGGGATGAAAGAAAGGCTACAACCAACTTCATCAGGATGAGATGCTTGGTGTGGTTTCGAAAAAGGTGTGAAAGAACATCTGGGGTTGTCACATACTTCCCAAAATAAAAAGTTTCCTTTGGAGAGCTGTGGCAAATGGAGTTGCATTGTGGAAAAGGCTTGCATCATCGTCACATTCCTATTAATTCTAGCTGCCCCTGTTGTGGAAAGGAGGTAGAATATGTTGACCAAATTTTTTTTTTCACTCTCACTTTGCAAGAGTTAAATGGTTTGGAGGTTCTTTATCAGCCCATTTTGGGCATCATCCAAGCATGACACTAGCTGAATAGATAGGTTAATGGAAAATTTTTCATGGAAACAACAATAATGAAGGACAGTTACATTAGAGCAGAAATGGACAAACCAAATGGAAGACAAAGTCACCTAATCCCTATAAGACAAAGTCACCTAATCCCTATGACATCCGTATGTTATACTTATACCGCCTCAGGTTTAGTAATATAATAGGTTGTGAGAAGATACTTTGGCAAGGAAGTTATTTTATCTTTCAACACATTCAAAGAAACGGTTAGATCTTTCTGTATGAAAAAACACATACTACTTGATGTCAAAATGCAGATTTAATTTTTTTGCCCAATTTAGAAAAGAACGACTTCCGAGTATCATAAATCGTTGTGAGTAAGTATATTTTATTGCGTTCCTCGATTTTTTATTTTACCAAAGATTTTTTTTTTTTTCTTTTTTCCCAGTTTAAATAAACATGATTGTGAGGACTAAAATTGTACAAATATATTCAGTTAGATCTTATAAAATTAATGGTTAAAATTCAGTTACCACGATTACATCCTCGAGGCGAGTTTTATAATTAATATAATTAATGCCCCGGCCCCGAGGGGCCCGAACCCAATACCTCCTCCTAGGGAAGTTGGGCTCTTGCTAACCGACCCGCGGACCCGGTCGTGGGGGCATGAAAGCCAGTAACCTCCTCATTGGGGGGCAAAGAAACAAGAAAGTTTATTTTATCTAAATTAAAGAATAGACCCACATATATTTTGTGGGCAACACATTCAAAGAACTGATAAATTATTAATAATGATATTTTTTTCGAAAAATATGGTAAAATTAAAGCAACGATATGAAAAAACACATACTACTTGACCTGTCAAACCAAACAATTTTTTAGGTGAGGATTTAATTTTTGTTAGCCCTAATTTAGGATTTTATCACAATACAGAATCAAATAACAAAAATTGCGAAGAAATAAATAAACATAGAATATAAAATCAAATTAAAAGAATAACAAGAAAGAAAAAAGAACATGAATAATTGAGAAAGGGAAATAAACTTAATTGTGGAGTAGATTTTTTCAAATTTTCTAAGCCCGCTTATAGGGGAGAGAATAAATAGGAAAAGAGGATAGGGAGGGGATGAGAATAATAGGAAGAAGTTTTTAATTAGAAATAACATTTTGAATTTTAAATACCTAATAAGATTTTTTCCAAAACTCCTTACCGTTTAGGAAGAGATTAAATAGGAATAAAAAATGAAAGGGGGGGGGGGGTAAATAGGGATTGATAAATTAGTTTTTATTAGGAATGACATTTATACCCATCATTTTACTTTTTAAAATTGTTTCAATATTGGGGGGGTCGAATAGTGACATCTCACTGTGGGAAGAGAACACGAAACTTAAAGGAATGTAGGGAATATGGATAAAATTTTAATGGTTGAAAATCCGGGGGGCCATGGCCCCCTCCGGCCCCTTCATAGGTCCGCCCCTAGAGCCACCCCTGGGGTTATTGCGTGTAGTATTTATTTATTTATTTATTTTTTTTTAAATGATGTTCATCCGGGACTAGTTTGGGCGCACTACGACTTCATCCTCAAGGTGCTTTTTATATAATTAATATAGGCAAGGCTTCGCCCCTGACTCCAAAGGGATTCGAACTCTGACCTCCTAAGTGGAAGCGTTGAGCTTTGCCAACTGAGCCACCCCTTGGGATTTGCGTGTAGTATTCTAATCCAAGGATATCCATTGGGATTCATCCGACCATTGGATTGGATTAATTGAATTCTATAACTCATTAGACGTTCATTGATAGAATCCATTTAAGAAGAGGATCCAAACTCTATAAGTAATTTGAAAGTAATAATCATACAATATCCTAACGTGAAATGGCATCCACTTAACTATATATATATATCAACCAATGATTAGTTGACAAGTCAATTTTCTAACATAGAAACACAATAATTAGCGGTGATAGACTAACATTTGGGATAAATGATGTAGTCTTGAACCCATAGTTTATAAATTATAGTGTCCCTTCCTCCTTTGATCAAAATCTTATCATTTGTAATAGGTAAATTGCAGTTACCGCAAATCGATCAATTCGTTACTTTTCATCGGAATCACTAGCACGCAACTCGCCGTAGCACCTCCTTCCCCTCTTCTTATATCTACATCCCATAACAATAACTTCGACATGATCCTCATTCGCTACCACTACCCTATGTGAATATTATGTCATTCTAGAGATTTTCATCGCCTCACCATTTGAGTAACTCAATTGTTTTAAGTCAGAAAAATAGTTGGGATGTCCTATCAGCAAAAAAAAGTCTAAAAATGATCATACTTTCAGGTATCTTAGTGCATTAACAGTAGAGGAAGATCTCTCATTCTAGTTCAACCAATCATTATGATCCATAGCTAAAACTCAAAACAATTCTTGAAATTTCTTGTCAGGTTTGAAATTTTTAATGTCTAGAGTTGATGAACTTAATGCACCAAAATCGGCTCGCTATTGGAGCGCCGAGCTGAGGAATGAAGAACGGGAAAGGTGATATAGATAGCCGGATCGCTGGGTCGGGAGTCCACCTTCCGAAGGCTAAATGTATCTGAACTTGAGTCTCAAATAGTATTCTTTTCGATCCCCTCACCTTGTTGGTAGTGAGATTTATATAGAGTGTACCTTCGAATCTCATTCGTTGGATGCACTTGAGCCTTCTTCGGATAGTCGTTGGATCTTATCAGTGAGATCCGTTGAGCAATAGACTTCTACTAGTTTGGGCTAGTAGAGGACTCCTGAGATAACCTTTAGGTTATACGATGTTTATCCCTTCGATAATGATTATCCGCAGCCATCAATTCGAGTCTGCCATCATTAGGGTGATTACCCTAATCCATAAGTAGGATTAGGGCACGCTTGCGGCCGAATAAGCTTTCTTCTTCAGCAAGCCATCTTCTGGATCCGGTTCACTCGGGAGCGAGTCGGTTCTTTCCGTCTCGACCGGGGTCGAGGGTCGGACTAGGTATGAACCCGGTCTGATCATAATTCCTCCGTATCAATACTACTTTCGATCAATTTAAGAGATTTGCACAATGATGAAGTCACCTTCTACCCAGAAAAAAAAAAGTTCATTGACAATGTCATTATTCTATAGATATCTCTACTGAATGCCTTAACGGTCTACTAAAGATAGTTGCAGTTAATGAAACTGATATATTTCCAGAGTGAGAAATGTATTAGATGAATACCCTATTAATGGTGGCTCCTATTGGAATACGAAGAAGATACCTAGTGCTCAATTGCTGATACAATACATTCCAGGGTGTTGAAGGTGAATATTCACATGTTCTTTTTTCTTCTTTGGGGAAGAACATTGAGATATTCGACTGCAAGTAAATCTATCCTTACCTTTATTTCCTACTTTAAAGTGGCCCAGATTAGAAACGCAATAAAATCTTGAGTTCCATTTGAATATATCTCTTATCCCTCCATTGTATCCACCGTGTCCTAACAAAAAGGTGCTTTTTTTTCGGATACAATAATCAAGACGAAGCACGAGAGGGGCCAAGGGCCGTAATCACCTTCAATTAGGTTTCTAATGGCGGAAGAGAACGAAGCAATGCCGTTCATATCACACCCAGGAGAGGATCACGGAAAAGGCGAAGCATGCATGCATTTCCCTCTATTTTTCCCACTGCAAAAACAAACGTAACAGTACGAAAGTCTCAAGCACGAGTGGCTGCAAAGGGGTTCTTCAGTTACAAATTAGATTATTCGGTTTCTCAGTCATTCAATTCAAAGTTCGAATATTTGAGATCTTTAGAATTACATGAGTGAGGGAGAAGAGAGAGACAGAGAGCACAAATGCACAAGAAAAGCGTTAAACAACGAAGTTAGAGAGCTTAAACCTCTCGTCTCATATACAATGAGCTAAAACCCACTTTTAAAATGGGTCCGTAGAAAGAGAGGGACAGTCCATACGGTACATGGAAGGTGTGAGTGGAGAGGAGAACGAGCGAAGTTTCGTTTCGCACATTATCTCTGTTTGCCAAAGCAAGAGCCAAACCTGGACGTTTCGTTGCATTGAGGTTATAAGTGGGTTGTCTTTCCTTTCAAGGGGTGATGAAGCCAAAGGAAGCTTTGCTTATTCTTTGTGATTCTTCTCCAGCTGTCCTGTTTGCTCTATGTAACGGATCTGCCTTTGTAAGAGAAGAAACCCTAGCCGTGCCCACAATCTCCGTGGTTCTATCGCTTTGGAACTGGAATCGGCATTTCCGAGGTAAGTGTCATTCGCTCTGCTTCTTCCTTGAGTTTCCATTCATTTATTTTCGATTCCTTAATCATGACTTCTATCGCATCGAGTGCATCGGTTTGCATAATGTGGGCTCTTTCATAGATTTTGTGGTTCCAAGCGGAGCTTGGCTGTTATTTCAGTGAAAATGATTTCTTTTCATTTTTAGGGTAGAATTCCGAGACTGGTCGTATTCTTTGTGGGATTTTGTAGTTTTTTCCCCAGCGAAGACATCAAATGAAGATACCGATATAACCGTACGAAATTGGGTGTTTTAGTGGTGTGTGGTTCCAATGCCATACTTTAGCAGAGTTTTCAGATTAGTTTTATTTCTTTCTTTCCCTTTTACAAGAGCATGTCTGTAACTTTCTGCTCGAGGATGAGAAATGCTGAAATTCAGTTTATTAAAAAGCTCTGATTCTCAGGTATGCCGAATTTTGTCAATGTGGGTTTTGGAACTTGGAAGTTGGTTTCGAGTTTTTTCCTTTGGCCTAGCATATAGGGAATTGTGCATTTTATCTGGTTTGTTCATGGGTTTTTTGTATATGAGACTCAGGTAAATGTGGTTTGAAAACAGATATTCATCTGCCTGAGGTTTCTGATTCCTTTCCTGCCGAATTTTGTCAATGTGGGTTTTGGAACTTGGAAGTTGGTTTCGAGTTTTTTCCTTTGGCCTAGCATAGAGGGAATTGTGCGTGTTATCTGGTTTGTTCATGGGTTTGTTGTATATGAGACTCAGGTAAATGTGGTTTGAAAACAGATATTCGTCTGCCTGAGGTTTCTGATTCCTTTCCTCCCCCTCCTCCTTTTTCTGCCTTCCTTCTCCCCTTTTCAAAATTTACCCCCCCTTCCTGGTAGCACTAATTTTATGCAGTTTCTTGATGACATGAGCATGGATTTTATACTCGTCAAGGCTTAGTGGGCCTTTTTCTGTTGATTTGCAATCAGAGATCTCAATTCTCTGCTGGTTAATCGAATTTTGCTGAGCTTTGTTTAACATGGAGAGAAATTAGCTTGTTGGATAACACTTATTCTTATTCTCCTTTGTTTTAAGGAATGATGAGAACAATTTAGCTGAAGTTAGCCCGCAAGATAGACATGTTATTCCTGAAAGAAATCGAGGATTTAAAAGATGATGGCTTTGAAGGGTCAAATGATGAACGGCGGATTTTTATGGACGTTTTTCGTGGAAATGAAAAGGGTTACACCAGCAAGAGGTGTCTTGTTACCGGAGCTATCAATTTTGAAGCAGACAGTAAGCACAAAAATAAGCTGTTGCACACAGATTGTGAGAACTCACCCCTAACAAGTCAGTTCTCCACAAAATCTTTGTTTGTAGACGAATCTACCAATGCAAGTGAGGATGCTAGGCATTTGAAGGACTACCCTTGCCAAATCAGCAGAAGGATTGGTGAGTCAGGGTGTCTTCAGGATGCCTCAGCTTCTTCAGTTGGATTAAATTCCCATGATGTGAATGCCAAGCAAATGAAAGGTTTGTTTGATGAACTCTCTGTTGCGAGGGATAGAATCTCAACTGAAAGTTCACCTGATGTGGGAAGCAAGACTCAGATTGAAACAAGAAAAGAAGTTGCTTCTTGTATCTCCTCTCATGGGTCACATTGTGTTGGTCAAATAATGACATGCCAGTTGGTCGAGTCTTCCGGTCAGGGTGTTATATCAAGTTGTTATCTTCTAAAGCAACTTCATGTGGACCATGGAGGTGACATTGATGTACCTGGTGCTTCCAAGTGTGAAGTAACTACTGTACTTGGAAGGGACTGCCCTTACCAAGTTGGCAGAAGAATTGGTGAATCAGGATGTATTCAGGATAGCTCAGCTTCTTCAGTTGGATTAAATGCCCATGGTGTAAATGTTAAGCTAATGAATGGGTCATTCAATGAGCTCTCTGTTGTGAGGGATAAAATTTCAACTGAGCATTTATCTGAAGAGGGGAACAAAACTCAGATCCAAACTGGAAACAAAGTTGCTTCTTGTATCTCCTCTCCCAATTCACACTGTGCTGGTCAAAAAATGACCTGCCAGCTGGTTGAACCTTCAGGTAAGGGTGTTACATCAAGTTGTCTTCTCAAGCAACATGTGGACTATGGAGATGACATTGTACCTGGTGCTTCCATGTGTGAAGTATCTACTGTGCTTGGAAAGAATGGTACCAGAGTTATTGAGACTATGCCTTCACCTGTTTCTCATGAAAGCTTTATAACAAAAATTTCTATTGCAGATTCATCCATCACTGCCAGAGAAAGGTCCCCAACATCTGAGATAGATATAGTTCCACAGAAGATTGATTCTGTGAAGGATCTCCGTCCATGTCTCCGTTATCATGTCAATAATTTGCTTAAGGCTGCAGGCTGGGGTCTTTCAACGCGAATAAGGAAGGATAGGAATGTTTTGGCTCCAGTATATGTTTCACCTGAGGGGGAGCGTGTGCGTGCATTTCAGAAAGCTTGGTGGTCATGTGGTGAGAGGTTTCAAGCTGATAGATACAGTTTGATGCAGGAAAATCATGAAAAGCAGTGGATTGGTATCAACGAATTCTGGTCGGACTTATCAGACACATTAATGAAAATTGGAAAAGTGGCACATCAAACAGAAACTTGTGCCTCATTGGCTTGTCTGTGGAATACTTTAGATCCTTTTGTTATTGTAGTGTATATTAGTAAAAAGATTGGTGCACTTAGGGGGGGGAAAGTTATCAAAGCAACTAGAAGTGCTTTATTTATCAGTTCAAACAATGTGGATACAGTTAGCAATGAGGTTGTTGAGGGTCAGGCAATTAATCGGGTGCATAATTTACCACATGAATCACCTCCAGCCCTTGGAGGTGCCGAGATTGTTACCTGGGGAAAGGACACTGTCAGTGCGCAGAGTAGCAATAAAGATTTCTCAGTTCATGCTGAACAGAATCAGGGAAGGGCTGTGAAAACTTTGAAAGGTGGATCAATTTATCTCACTGATGCAGAAGGTATGGTAGTGGGAAAAAGTACTGGAAAGGGGATCAGAGGTCAGCATTTTGTAACCTTTGGACATCAAACGGACAGCTTGCATCCGAGCTCTTCACCAATTGGTGTGTCTGATTTCTCATGCAACCATTCTGATTACCAGTTGTATGATGTTCCAATCACTTTGGGAAATATAGATACAGTGTTAGGCAAGGCTGGAAATGTTTTCTGTCTGCAAGAAAGAAACCTCAATGTGACTAGCTCTAATGAGGAGAGTTCTGGACAGAAGGTGGGACGGGAAATTGCTACAGAAGGTCTATCAGATGAATGTGGTATGAAGAAGGGTACAACATTGGATAAGATACGAAAGAAGAACCTGCAAGGCTGTCTGCCGGACCAGTTGGACCATTCAATATCTCATTGTGACTCAGACAACTTGGCTGTGCAGGTTGATACTTGTATGCATTCTGCTCCCTTGTGTTCTGAATTTGTAGAGGCTGTGGTTGAGAGGGTCCCTTATAATTGTAATCAGAAAGATGACCATGAAAGTTTGCCAGTCCTTAATCAGCCAAGCTCTGTAATTGAAAATTTTGAACTTCGTTCTAGTCAACTGTCTGAGCTGTCTGCAGTTGAACGGCAGAATCTGTTTCTTAATCCTTGGGGCATGTTTTGCCATGGAGCTTTGGTTCACAGGGAGGGAAAGGGGCATTCTCAGGAAAATATGCTTGAAACTGCTGATGGAAGATCCATGCATCATGAAAATCTATCTTTTGTTTATAGATGCCCTAGCGGGGAAGTACATTGTCTTGATGAGGTTGAAAAAGAGAAGAGTAATTTGGATTTCTCCTGTCAAGAACCATATTTATTTCAAAGGAAGGTTCCAACAGAAGGACTACAGCTCTCTCGACATCTAGCAGAGGAAAGTAGCAAGGTAGTTGAAACTACAGAAGTTGAAATGGAGCATGCATCTGTGGCAGAAACAGATGTTGATGCACTAAAGAAGGCACCTAAGAAGTCTAAAAAGATATCCGAAATAAAATCATGCATTCATCATAGGGAATTAAGTTTGTCCACTCCTGAGAAGGTTAATTCACAAAATGGCCAGAGACTTAGAACTCGTTCTCAGTTCGGTGAAAGCCACAAATGCCAAAAAGGTGAAGCAAGTACTGATGAAGGCCAGAAAAAATCCTTGTTTATCAGCTCTTCCCAACATCAAGGTGCTAAAAAATACAGAGCTAAGAAGTTGCTGCACCAGTGCAATGATTCTCAAAAAATAGCTGTGGTGACTCACGGTAAAAGAGGTCGAAAGAAGCTTCACTTGGACAATAGTACTAGTGCTGACACTTTGCCAATGAAGACCGGGTCTGAGGATTCTCAGTATTCCAGCAAAATTAGCAAGACAAGAAAATCTGGACGGAAGAGATCACGTCGGTGTCAGATTGAGGATGATGACCTCTTGATTGCTGCCATAATCAAGCCCAAGGATTTTGGGTCCAAACAGTCCTCAACTGGAAGGAAGCACTATAACTCAAAATCTTTGAGGAAGTTTAAGAGTCAGAGCAACAGCTGCAAGTTGCTTCCAAGAAGCCCCGGTAAAGGCGGGAAGCACATGGATGGTAAGCAGTTGTCCATGGGGAAGAGAACGGTGCTATCCTGGTTGATTGATGCAGGTGTTGTATCTGTGAATGATGTGGTCCAGTACCGGAGACAAAAGGATGATGCTGTCGTCAAGGATGGCTGGATTACCAGAGATGGTATACGTTGTAAGTGCTGCGATAAGGTGCTTTCTGTTTCTGAATTCAAAGTTCATGCTGGTTTCAAGCTGTATAGGCCCTGCTTGAACCTTTTCATGGAGTCTGGTACACCATTCACCTTATGCCAGCTTCAAGCATGGTCAGCTGAATACAAGGCCAGGAAAGGTGGGATGCGAGCAACTCAAGTTGATGAAGTGGATCAAAATGATGATACATGTGGACTTTGTGGTGATGGGGGTGAGTTGATATGTTGTGATAACTGCCCATCTACTTTTCATCAGGCCTGCTTTTCTGCACAGGTTTGTCGCTGGAAAATTTATGCATTTGCATGATTCATGCATTTTCTTTGGATTTTCCAATTGGGCATTTTCCTTGTTTAGTGGCGCTGGTTAAATTTAATGATGTGCATTTCATTTCATTTTTGCGTTGATTATGTTGTTGTATAAATGGTTTGGCTAGTTAAATTAACTTGTGAAACCACTTTTTTCGTTTAATTCTGGTTTAATTATCTAGAATTAATGAATCTAGAATCTTATCTAATCTGCCCAGTCAGCAGTCAAGGTGTGGGGTAGTCATTAGCAGTTTATTTTCACCTTATTTCATTTTTCTCTCATTGTGAGTAGTTGGCCGAATTAGGGACTTCACAAGTTGAGCTGTATTTTTAATCTTTTCATAATTCAGTTTCGTAGTCAATTTAGAGACTGTAGGGAATGAAATCAAAGAAGACAACATAGAGAAGAACGATATGTAGGCATCTTACCTACTATGGAGAAGATCTCCCACCTCTCCCTACAAGGACATCTCACTGATGCTGTCTTTTACAATCACAATGGCGTGAACACTCAAGTTCACGGTTAACAATCATGGGCTTTGCTGCTGCTGCTGCTGCTGCTCTCTCTCTTTAGTTTTAGAAGTATGGTAGAAAAAATAGAAAGTATTTGAACTAAGTAGCCAACGATCAAACTAGATTCCTATAAAATCTATTCGCCAGACATGAAACATCATGACAGAAACTCTTATTCTAGAGAACAATAGAAAACTGGTAATAAAAGAAACAAAACAAAGTAGACTACTAAGGTATTTTGGCAGTCCCACTTATCCTCCATTATTTTATAACTCCTAAAGACAGTAGTAGCTTTGGTATAATTCCATGCAAGCTCACTCCATGGGGCCCATGCTAGGTCTACATGAACCATAATTGCATGAACAGTACCATCAAATCAGGGCCTATACAACCTATCACTAGACCTCATCAGAACCAGAACTAGATCCTGGACTTTGGGGATTTATTGAACCTAGATTTTGGTTTTGGTCCTTTTCTTCTTCGTCATGTTTGATCTACATCAGGCTGAAGTGTTGCTGAAGTCATGATTTATCATGATAAGATCATATTGTAGAGAGTATAGATTTATATATAGTTGGCAGAGTATTCAATTACCAACTGCCCATTACTAAATGATTAGAGATTAGTTAAGTTGCCTTTTTTAATGCAATCTGCAATGCTCAACTATTTTACTCTTGTGAACCATGTGATACTGAAGCTTTAATTCCACTGCTAAGCCATCTCAAAATATTATTCTGGAAACAGCCTCTATGTGAAAGCTTGGGTATGGTTTCTTCATTATGACCATCCCTATACCCCTGTGGGGGCCTTGTGCATCGGGTATGCCTTTTAGAAGCATTATAATGAATATTTAAGATTTTACATTGGAACTATATAGTTGGGATGGATATAACGTGCTACAGGTTGTTACTAGGCCCCATATATGTGATTTTTAAGATGTCACATTGTACTTTAGGTGTTGTTTCAGTGTTGAGTTAACCTCCCCCCTCATGGAATTGGGGATATCCAGAAGTTTTGGTCCAAATATCTAATACTACCGTCACCGTTGCCTAGATATTAACATGGAACTACATTTTGAACTGGATCTGCACTATTGGTCAATGCAGGTGAGATGAGACAAAATCTGAGCTATAGACAATCCCGGGTGTGCTTTATCCAATGGCGAGATCGGACTAATCAGACCTCCACATGGCAAGAATGCTGTCCCATCAACCTCTAGTTTAAATATCCCTGTCTAAGGATTTTCACCTAGAGAATCTTGTACGTGATGAAAATGATGAATGCCATGTTTTACAACTCAGATGTTCACATTTTCTGAGATTATGATTTCTGCATGATCGACAACTTTATAGCATGTTTAACATATGGTTTCAGTGATCAGCCTACGATGGTTTGGAGATTGCATTTTTTGGTTTCAAGTACTTAAAACAATACTTAATGTGTTTATAAATGAATCCAGCTGAGAAGTTGTGACCTCTAGAATTTCGCTTCTCTTCTTTTCTGTTATTGTTTCTGAATTTGTTTCGTGTTGGAACTCATTTTTAATTTGCATAACTCTTTTACTATTTTTATTTTTTACGACTTTTCTGTTTTGTTGATTAATGCCATTACATACTAGAACTCCTCCTACTTCTGCTACTTCTACAACTGGATAAGTATAGGGACCTTGATGTACTACTTTATCATGACTTCCTTTTGTTAATGAGAGTTCAGGATGAGGATGATATTCTTGCACAAGCAAATGAGCATCTTCTTATTTTCCCCGTTTTTCCTTCAGGAGCTTCCAGAAGGCAGCTGGTATTGCCCATATTGCACCTGTCGAATTTGTGGAAGTGTGGTCAGTGATACAGAGGCTTCAAGTTCCTTCGTTGTACTAAAATGTTCACAGTGTGAGCATAAATGTAAGCTTTTCTCCCTTTTGTCTTTTATGAGATATCTCCTGAATGCTTCCTGAAGAAGTGAATTTTGTTACTAACATCCTAAAGATATGTTATTTGGATTCCAGATCTTGGAGAATCAATTTAAATAGGTCTGTTGGTATCACAATGGAAAAACATACAATATAGATGGATTTATAACTGCAAAAATGATATCTATTCCTTTCAAAACAGAAAATTGATGTTATCATTTGAAGCTTGACAAATAGTTCAGTCAAGTATTTGAAGATGATATCTGTGTTGCATGTCTTTGATGCTTTGTCATGGTTGCTGTTCCTTCTTGCCTTTTGCTTTCATCCTCAATTGTTGTCTCTTGTTTTATACCTCTCTCCCTCACCCACCCCTTAATAGATATTCTTCTTCAGCTTTTGGATGAAACATTTCTTTCAGGGAGTCCCTAAAATGACCAGGTTGAGTATATGCATCACCTAAATTTTGATTATATATTGATAACTGGAGGTTTCAAGGGGCAATCTATGGAAACAAAGTGGATTATATTGTGCAATTTGTAATTCAGGTTCATACACTTTCTGTTTTCCATGATCATGGCATTTCTTGAAAGTTGATTCTCTTTCAAAAGAAATTTTAAATTGACTTTTTGGTTTTAACATGTGCACTTTCATGATGCATAAGTTAAGCAAACTTGTTCTCCTGCTGTTCAGAGCAACGTTGCATGTAGTCAGCCAAATGTGAACACATATTGTCTTGTCAACATTGATGTTTTAGAGCATAGGGCCCTGCTGTATGAACAGTTATATTGCCTCAATCTACCAGGCCTAACTGGTATGACCTGATCTTGAAGGGGTGAGTATGCATAAAACCTGATGCTGATAATTGTGCAATTGGCTGTAATTGGATGAATAAGCAATCGATTGGGTTAGACTTTTTAGCTGGATCTGGAACCTTTATGTAGTTATTTTAAGGTGGTAGACTCACTAAATGAGTGGGTCAAGCGCTGGTTAAAACATTAATTATGTGATTTACATCTCTTCCTTCTACTAGTTCCAACAAATTAAACCTATTTCCTGTTAAATTTTTCGTGCTTGTTTCTAGTAATAACATTATTATATGAAGTTGACATTGTCTCCTTGTTTACTATTTCTCCTGAAAACCTTTATCATGATTCTCTTGAACAGATCATAGTTCATGTGTACAAGAAAGTGATATGCATAAAGAAGACATAGTTTCTGGTACATGGTTTTGTGGGGAAAACTGTAAGGAGGTATGTCTTCATGTTTCATAATTCAAATTTGAGTCAAGGATGGTTATTGTGTTCTGTTTGAGGTTATAATTCAAATAGAGAAAATATCCAGTGGAATGAGATCAGTTGAGGATTGGGATGGCAATACGAAGTAGATAATTGACATGGAAGCTGTCACTCTGATGGATCTTGTGCTGGCTTCCCCTTGTTTTTTGAGACCTTGCCGATGCTGGCGCAATTCTTCTTTCCCTCCTCCTTGAATTTATCATTGTTATATTGGGTTTTCAGAGTGGTGGGCCAGTTGCAGTGCATTGCTGTGCAACATTCTACTTAGTGATTCTTTTTTAATTGGTGCAGCTGATGCAATTACCAATCCTAGCTATAACTGGAATTGACTATCAGAAATCCTCAAGATCTCCAGAACATTGTGAACTATGTAACTTGCAGCAGGCTAATCAGAGTGTCAGCCTGCTTGATGTGCCAGTTGTCTGAGATCAATCCAGTGATACATGGATTTCTCCTAGTGAGAATGGGAAAAAGAGGAGGCCCTATAGTACTTGTATATAGGCTAAAGGGCTTTAGATGTAGCTCAAAGATCAAGAGATCTAATAACCAGACGTGCGTATCAAATTTGAAGAAGATCTATGTAGAACTCTGGAAGCTATAAACAAAAACGTTAGTCAGAAACTTGGCAGGAAACAAGCTTGCAGCAGACCACTGTTAGGTGAAGTAAAGTTGAGCTAATAAGATTACAAAGACCAAAGATTAGAAGCCACTCCTGTAAAAGAGTCTGTTATACCACTGATGGAAACCTGTCTAGACACACCATGAATCAACACAGCCAAATATTGAAGGAAACTTCAATTATATTACTCATAAATTAGTGGGCAAGTAAGCCATAGGTCAGTGCATGTATGCATAGAATTCATAAAATGATCGTTGTACATTGATTGGGGAATTTGAAGTCAAATCACTGCTGGATATAGTCAAACGGATTAGTATTCGACACTCGTTCCAACCAGGACTCTACAAATCATAACATATACCTGTAATGAAATCTGGACTCGAATTCAGAACGACAATATGAGGAAGAAGAGACAGTTGAGGCACTGGTGTTACTTCGATACCTTCTGTGGAGGAGGATGCAGGACCTGCAGTGTGAGTAGAGATAAAAAAGGGGGGAAAATATCCAATGGTTGATATAAAAACTCTCAATACAATGGCTGTAAAAGGGCCTGTGTGGAAACTGCAACAGCCATGAAGCCAGCATTCTCTTTCAAATTCTATTCCACAGTCTACAAAGACATAATTACATCAAATGATTAACTATGATTTCTGTCAAGATGTGACAGAGAAAGGGAAGGGGAATCATGGGATGTTTGTCATAAATGTGGCCTATTATAGTTTTGACGTGGTTCTGGTGTTCCTGGTTCTATTTAATAAAAGCATATGGGAATCACTATTTCCATTCTCTTTTTTACTAATTCTGGAGAAAGTTTCCATTTGAAATATTATTTGAAATGGATTCTATGGCCTGAAAGTAACTAGGAGTTGAGCACTGGAAATAGCTGTAAAAGAGAACATGGATTGCATTATAATCCGAGTTTGGTATGTCTTGATGTGGACCATGTGGTCAACTGTAATTCACAGCTGGCTTTTATTATGCCATGTTGAAGCTATAACTGTTAGTTGGGACAAGGCTTGTTGTTGTTGTTGTTGTTGTTGTTGTTGAAGCTATAAATTTCTCTTGGCCTGCCTTGTTTGTTGAAATTAATTGATGAATTTATGTTTGCAGGTCTACACGGGTCTTCGTTCTCGTGTTGGTATCTTAAACCATGTTGCAGATGACTTTTCTTGGACGCTGCTGAAATGTATTGATGGTGACCAGAAGATCCGTTCTGTGCAAAAATGTGCACTAATGGCTGAATGCAACTCAAAATTAGCTGTTGCTCTTAGACTTATGGAAGAATGCTTTCTTCCAATGGTGGACCCAAGAACAGGCATAGATATGATTCCCCATGCATTGTACAATTGGGGGTGGGTATTTTCGGTAGTAAACTTATTGCCCCTTCTGTCCATCATTTCCTTCATCTTATGATAAGTGGATTATACATATGGTGGATTGCAGAACTGGCATAGATATGATTCCTTATGCATTGTACTATTGGAGGTGGTATTTCCAGTTGTAAAATTATTGCCCCCTCCATCCATCAGTCCTTTCAGTTATATGATAATACATTTTTTACTGTCTGCAATTTATTTATTTGTTTGCTTGAATTTATATATGGAAGGAAAACTATTTAAAATCAATTTAAAATTGAATTAAGACTGCTGTTTCCCTTCTGGATTGGGTAATTTCTTGATTTTCTGTCCATTCTAGCATATTCTCATCTAAATCACTTGTGTTAGTGAGTAGTTGGAATCAAGTGCAAACCACATCAACAATCATAACCTAATCCCAACTAAATGGGGTTGGCTAGATGGACCCAAAAGAGGCTATGACAATAATAGAAAAGGAGAATCAACAAGAGAAATTAAGGAAAGGAAGCAGTCAAAAGTAGCGGTCATTGTAGCATCCCAGGGATAAACCCCTATGAGGCTTTGGTAACACGAATCCTTGTCCTCCAAACAACTCTCTCCTGTCATACTAGGATTGAGGGTCAAGGCCTATCATAATGCATATCCTTTCTTGTCACTTCTCTAATGGTCATTTTATGCCCATACCCCCATTTGACTCCGTCAAACTGACTGGTCACTCTTGACCTACTGGTGCCTCTACAGGTCTTCTTCGAACATTACCATGTAACTTCAAGTGGCTTTCCCATAGCTTATCCTAGATTGGTGTCACTCTTGAATTTGGGCTAATACAATCACTTCTTATTTTACCTCTGCCACCCTTCCGCCTCAAAAAAATTATCATCCTGCCACTCATCGTATCTTATCTATATTACTCCTCTTAAGTGCCCGATATTGTGCCCCATATGTCAAAGCTTGTCCAGTTACAGTCATGTAGGATTTCCTGTTGCCTCTGTTTGTTTTAACGTACAATGTTTCCTGTAGAATTTTGCATGGTAAGTTTCACTTCATAATTTTTAATTTTATTTTGTTTAAAAGTTCGTTAATTTGTTCTTGTTTTTCTAGCATAAAACAAGCATTGGTAACATTTTTCAACAAGTAAATTTTAAAGTGAATTTTGTAGAGAATTTCCCAGTAAAATTTTATGCTGAAATAAGCAGAGCCTCTATGCTTAACAGGCATGCACTTGTGACATAAAACCCTCAAAACATCTTTCCCCTTCATCCATCCTGCCTTAATTTTGTAGGCAACATCATTCTGAAGGGATTAAGTGTTTCCTACCAAAAAATATTATTTAGGAGTGAAGTACTTAGATTTTGACATGGTTCAGAAGCTCACCTCAATTCACTGTCTCAACTTACAACCGAGAAAAAGATTAAAAAGTAACCATAAAGTAGAAACTACAAATTAGAAGTTACAGAACATAGTGGACAATGATAATTGCATAGACACCCAGTTATAGTGAATAATACATATATTATAGGCATTCTAGTCTTCCATGTCCCAGCAATACAATACTGTGAGTCTGATGTGAACTATGATGTGCCAAAATGAGTCCGTTTATGGCTCAAGGGATCAGACACAAGTTGTCAACTTTTCCTTGCTCCCCTTGCTGCCTTGTTGGTGTCGCATTGGTTTTTAGGCCCTTTCCAACGTGATGGTCGCAATGCTGTCTTGATAACTGTTACAGATAATGAGAGATACCATGATGTAATATGCAGCCAAAAAAATAGGGATCTAAGAAGTGGAATAAGAGAAAGGACAGGGCAATAATGACAACTAGAATTTTTTTTAAAAGGAAATAAGTTAAGCCTAAGAAAGGAACCGATTCCTTTCTCGGAACCGTGACGGTCTTCTACCTCTTGACAGTAATGGCTCTAACATCTAAACCAGGGGAAACAAAGGGGAAGGGAGAAAACCTATGACTAATGACCAGCAACAGAGAATCCAAGAGTAGAAATTGTGTCTCAACCATAGACTGCATAAAGAACCTTCAGAGAAGACCTTCAACTAATTAAACCGGCCACAAACAGGAGTTCACAATTCATCATTGAGTCATCAATCACAAAATCCAAGAGATTTGCATTTCCAGATCTGTAGTAACACTCCTCTTTCTCTCTTTCTCTTTGTCAAAGACAGAAATTCCCAAAAGCCACGACAACTCCAAGAATGAGATTGAACAACAAAGTTCTCCCATGGAAAATGATATTCTAAAAAAAAAAAAAAACAGAACACTTCTCTTTGATCAATCTGCTTATGAACACCCCAACGAGATTGAAAATGTTGTCTTTTTCTTTTCCAGAATTCTTCAAGGTTGCAGGAGCAGAACCATTCACAATTGAATCAGAAAGAATACCTTCGACTTCTTGATCAGATCCGACAAGACCTTAATTTTAATTTTGGATGGTGACAGAGATAAACCCTAAAATTAAAATCTTAGAAAGAAATGTTATAGGGGGAGATTTTCTGTGTTAAATCTTTATGGGAACTCTACTTCATTTACTTCATTGAACTGGGGTCCCGTTCTTTAAACAAGAAACCTAAATGACACTCAAACTGGCAATAGATTATGGCTTTGAGACCATGCAAATAATCCGAGATCTGTAACAAGTACTAGGTAGAGAGAAGAAGAAAGAAATATTGAGGGAGAAGAAGAGAGAGTAATTGGAAAACAGGGTTGGGAATAGAATCTGTGTATTCAACTGAACTGGCAAGAACAGATTAATAATAAACTGAAATGGAATTACAGAAGGAAATATAACTATAAACTCTTACCTAATTAAGCCTAAAGCTTAGTAAAAAACTCACTTAGATTCGGAAACTAATGACCAAAGACCCAAACCAATAAGGAGACCTCTAGGAACCAAAGACCCAGACCAATTAGGAAACCACGATAGGGGGACTTCCCTTATCGTGTTACATCATGTCCTCTCATTATCCCTAACAATAACTATGATTCAACATGCTTTGACCTCTGTCTGCATGACATACGAGTGCCTTGAATTTTCTTCTTGAGTAGGTTGAAATACCCATGATTCTCAAAATCCTGCCAAATTTCAGTATACCAGAACTTTGTTAAGTTTGGGATCTCATATGCAATCTCGTCTTGACTAGGTTGAAATCTGGATTTCGATCCTCTGCTGCCTTACTTACACCCCCTGCTGTTTGCACTCCCTGCTGCTTTGCTACGCATTGCTTGGATGATGATGCCATGTGTTAAAAAAAAAATCCCTTGGTTGCTTATTTTGAAATTTAAAATTTGACCTGTAAAACTATGTGCAAACATTGAGTAGTGGCTTGTTATTCTGAATACATGGCACCATCTGAGCAGTGGGCAGCAAAGCAGCAGTGGTGTCAAGCGGCAGAGGATCAAAATCTTTGAGATCTCAGAGATTTTTCAGATCTTTGAACTATGGTTCTTTAGTGGTCTGGATGCATTAGCAAATTATTTGATGTGGAACCTTAGGAGGGTTTTAGAATGTGAATTTTCTTGAAAACACAATTTTTTTTGGTTTTAAGAAGCTTATAAATGGAGAAAGAAAAGATTCTTTCTTAGACATGCCCATAATAGAATCTGTGTCTTTCATATGTTATCCTTAAGGCTGCACCTTGAGGTATTTTTTTCTTTTACATCATGGTATTGAGGCATATTCCTCATAAGCCCTTCAAAGTAGTCACTCCAATTTAATCCTTTTCTCCATCTTGGCAATTCTGCAGGCTCTGAAGCTCTTGCTCACCGTATGAGTAGCCATTGTGACTTGAATTGGTTTCATCTTCAGTTGCAATGCCACTGGAGATCGACAGCCACCATGCCTCCATCACTAACTCCTTTGAATTTTTCTCATAAGCCTGGTTAAATGAACTTCTATCCTACCAAATTTGGCTCAAGACTTGAAGGATCAAGTCTGTTGATCTAGGCTATGTATTTTTCTCTTTGTGCTGGAGTCTGTTCTGAGATGTTCTTTATCTATCAGTGTTTGCTTTCGAATTTTCATTTAATTTATTTTAGAAATACACAATTTATGGTGCTTTGTGCTGTAATCTTTTGTTTTGCTTACCCCAACTTTTTAGCCCTGACTGTACTGGCAGAAGTAATGTTGAACCAAAACCATGTCAGCATGAGGCTAAATTCTGGTTGATAATAATCTTTATTACATGTGCCTGGTGTAGTTTCCAAAAGACCTTCGTGATTCCATTTGAGTGAGTTGTTTAATTTTTTTTTTCTACTAGCAGAGTGAAATTTTATTCCCTGCATGTTCTTCAGGTCAAATTTTGCACGTCTGAATTATGAGGGCTTTTATACTGTGGTCTTGGAGAAGGGTGATGAGCTTGTATCTGTGGCGTCTATCAGGTACTGCATTAAATAAGAGTTTCCTGTAGTTAATGTGATAACTCTACCTTTGAGATTCCTTAGGTGAAACACGTGATAAACTGAGAGTTGATAATAGATTAGTCTTGAAAAATTACTTGGTTAGATGAGGAAAGTTACTGAGGTAACTTCTGTGCTGGATGGAAATCAAATGCTGTGAACAGAGGATAATAGTAATGTATTATGCATGAAATGATAAGCTATTAGCTCCAAGAAAGGAAAGCTTGGACCCTTCTGACTTACCATGTTAGGGTTATTATTATTATTTGTCTTTTAGGAAGGAGGGAAAAAAATATATTATGAACATGTCAAAAAAGGGATACTCATGTCCTGAGGATGCTGTACAAACTGTAAACAGTATGTAAGAGTCCTGTACATCAAACCGAAGGTACAGCCGCTAAAATGCTGGGCCCTTACTGACGTTTGCAGTTTGTTGCAAAAATTTTATGTATTTAGGAACCACCATCCACCGGGGGTGGGGGAAAGAAGCATAAAGAAACTGCAGTAGATCTGAAAATTGACTTCGGCTACCCTGCCTGCCTAACATTCTTTCCAACCACTGGAGCTAGAAGATTGCCAGTAGGGAAAATCTTTCATCGATTGCAGCTTTACCTTCCACAAGCCTTCTCCTTCCCACTGCAACACCAGCAAGAAGCTGTTGACTCCAAGCAACAACCACAGCTCTCCACCACACTTCTGAGGCAAAATTGCGAGTTACAACCCAAAATAGATGGGGCATACTCAAAGCATAGATGCAGCATATATTTATCAACCTTCAACCCTTCTAAGCAGATTATGAATAGTAAAACTCTTTCCTGAAGCAGCACCCATGTGAAGAAAGATGTACAGAATGGCACCCACTACTTCTGAATATCTTTTTTAAGAATAAACACTTCCCATTTATTTAGCTTTTTGAGGAAGTTGAACAGAGAATTATTCCCAAATCGCCTTGGGATCTTGGTCATATTTCGGTAATTTCAGGTATATTGATTGTATCTTGGATATCACAGTTTGATCAGTATATCACAGAAGTTTAGTTTACTTTTATGTTTGCTACCTTTATCTAGCTTTGTTTTCAACCCACCCAAAAAGAAAGACCCAACTTGGCGAGATCTCGGTCTACTTCAATTTTTTCAACTGCTGAGTTGGCATTGGAGATCAAGTTCTCAAACCTTTTTTATATAAATGCTTTTATTGTGTTCAAACTTCTCTATTAAATAATATAGATGTTAACTCTGTTCCTTTTTCCCGCAAAAAGAAAAACCTTATTGAATGGATATTGATTTGTGTGAATTAGGAGAGAAGTCTTTTGCAAAGAAATATCTATGGAAACTAGTACGTTACATGTTACTTCTTATACTATCACTTTAAAAGGAAGTTTCTGTGTATTTGTCCAATCAGGCTCCTACGATGTTTGCACTTTGGTCATGAATTTTGTTACAAAATTTCTGGTATTTTGATCTTTTCATCAAATGTTCTTTTCTAATCAGTGAAAATATATGCTTATATCTTTTTATTTTTGTATTACATTACAAAGTCATACGTATGGGGAAATCATTTGTACACATTATGAATTATAGGTTTGTACTTAGAAATTCTTTCTTTAACTTAGTGAATGAGTTTGTCTAATGTAAAGCTAACATGAAGGATGATTTAGCCCCAAATAACCCACAAATAGAGAAATAGCATAAAGGACATAAATAATCAGTTTAGGGTCTGTAACAGTCCAGCTCTCAGAAATATGATCAGCCTGGGTTTAATTGAAACTCGTGTGGTAGCAAGCAACTGTTGTAAGTTTTGAATGATTCCAATGATTGGATCAGTCGCCAAAATAGAAACTTAGCTCAGAATAGAGACTTTTGGGCTGTAGCGCAAGCTGACCAGTAGATGGCTCTCAAACATTGGTCGAATGTAGTCCAACTGGGAGGATGTTATTCATACAAATTTGAAGTGAATGTGAAGCCCTGATTCTCAGATATGGGAATGGATCGAAAATAGAAAGTTTAGATTGAATGGTGGAATGAAGTGTTGGATAGATAAGCTTGTGGATTTAATGAATGGGAGAATATGTGATGGAATAAGAGGCTAGTAAACCCAGTAGGGTTTGTTGGATGTTGGGAATAAAGAATTCAACAAACCAAAATTTCAAGCTGCAGACCTGGTTTGATTGAAGGACCTGCAACAGACTTCTAACAAGAGAACAGAGACTGGGGATAGGTGGATTTAGCTCATGATAGCAAGGCTCCTCCAGCCCTAGGTGTTTAGCTCTCAACAGCAAGTTCCTCACCCTTCTTATTGCTCAAGCAAAGAGACAAGAATATACTCAAGCAAAAAGCTTCATGAATTAGTTCATGAAATCTGTGGGCTGTGAACAGTCTGTTTCATATTTATAGAATGCATACTTGCTCCCCAAGTTGCATCAAAGATGATAGAAACTGCTAGACTTTACTGAGCTGGCCAATATTCTCAGCAATAGAAAAAATAGATACTTTTTTCTTTTGGGTGAATAAGCTAATTGTGAAAAAAAACCCAAAGGAAAGAATGTACAAGAGGATCCTGGGGGGGGGGCACAAGCAGCCTATAGCTTGCTAGAGAGGGCTGCAGAAACTAAAATAGAATCGTGCTAGAATTAAAAATTAAAAATTAGGCTTTATCAATCAGCCACATGCTTGAATACCAAAATAGAAACTAATTAATTAGGCAGTTAATAAACTCAAATCAGTGTTCACTCTTCCCAAAAGCTATGGACCCCACAAATCGCCAAAAAGTGCTTTCTAAATAAGACAAAATAGGATGTGACACTCTTCATGTGAACAGTGATTTGGCTTTTTTCTAGAAGCTTAGCTTTGCAACTTGGCCCAATGGAGCCAAGTGATTGGTTCAAAGATGAACCAGCCCTCTTCTTCTTAAACTCTTCTATTATATTTCACTTTGCATCTACATCATTGCTTTAGTAATTGGGCGCTAGTTAGTGCAAGGGTTGGGTTTGAGTCTCATATGACAAAGTCAAAGAAAAGCAAACCAGAGTCTGTAGAGGAAGAAGGGTAGATGGAAGAGATTTGGACAATAGATGGTTCTATTGTATTAAAGCCAATAGGAACAAAACAATTAACTTGAGCAATGATCCAGTCCTGGGGTTGAGGTCTTGTTAGAGCCTGTTCTAGGAAGGCTGCCTATTTCTGCTATGCTTATGTTGTTGCATCCTAGGTAGAAGTGAGTTTCACTATTCAATGAAGTCGTGAATGTGAGTCTCTCTTCCAATATTCTATTTTGTCAATGATTCTGAGGGAATCAATGTGATGTTTGCATCCCACTTCTTCAGTGCAAAGACAGGACAGACTGGTTGATGATATAATGTGGTTTCCTGCATTTCCCTTAGGTTTTAAGAGATGCTATGATAAAAAGGTGTGTATCTTGATCTTCTGTAGTCTTAGTTGTTTTTATCCCTGATTAGCAGTAAATAATGATGAGATGGTGGCTATGATAGAAGATGGGCTTGGATAGCTACCACATTACTCTTGAGTACCTATCTGGGGTTATCTAACTGTTCTGTGAGGACTGTTGCGTTTAACTTTCACCTTTTGTCCTCATCTCCACAGAGGTTGCTTCTATTATCTCTCTTGTAAGAGACGCAGAATGGCTTTGTTCTGCCGTATTCACTGAGCTTGTTGCTGATCCGAGCAACTCTCACATCAGTTCTAATGCATTCGTTCCTCACTTTATCCTTCCTAGTTTAACAGTACATCCATCTTAACTTCCTCATCTCAGCTAAACAATTTTGTAATATGACATTTTATTGCTGCCTAGCTTACAATAGGAATAAAATCACTCAAGCCAAAATACTCACAACAGCAAAAAAGTATTACCTTGCTAATCCTAGAGTTTGATTACAATAGGCATGGCTAAAAATAAGAGCTTAATCTAAACTACTTAGCTAACAAATACAGTCTCTCAGCATGGTATGCATCTTTAGCCTCTCCAATACTTGCAAAGTTCCTAAATATGTTTTCATAATAGGCAAAGTGTGGGTACAGATATTGGGCTTGGGACATGGAGCAAGGCCAAGGTGGAAATCATTTTGGTCTGAAATTACTAATTTTACTGAAATTCATAGAAATTTGGACATCCCATCCAAAGGGGGGAGGGGGGGGGGACCAATAAAGGGAAAATCTGAAATGAGATAATATAGGACATGTACAGTATCAGCTGTGAGAGGCCCAGAATTTCGAATAACAGCTTTATGGATAGGAGCCTTTTCTTTCGATTGCCCTTCTTTTCTCTTTATGGGATTCATATGCACAAAATTCAATCTGGCTTAATTTGTGTACTGGTAAGAAATCATCATATTTTGGCTTTCTCTTCCCTTGCTTATGTTAAAACTTAAAACCATGTGTTAATTATAACATATTTAGAGTACACTGAATCAAACTTAGCTTTTTGTGTAGGGTGCATGGAGTGGAAGTTGCAGAGCTGCCTCTTATTGCTACTTGCAGTGCATATCGCCGGCAAGGAATGTGTCGGCGCCTTTTAAATGCTATTGAAGAGGTATTCATTAGAAGCTGCATTTGAATTTTTGCACCATTCTGGTAGAAAAATTAATTTCTAAATTTTAGATTATATCAGCTTGGATGGGTAAAGTAACGTGTCCTGCTCCTACTTTCTTGGCATACGGGGACAATGTAATGAACTGCCACAAGTTATTCATTACCTAGTTAGTAATAATTACGTGTATTTATCACCTTGCTTGGATGTTCTTAAGTGCATATCTTTAAAACTGTTTTCCTTTGTCAATTGCTGTTTTGCTTATGTGATGGCAGATGTTAGAGTCTTTCAAGGTTGAGAAACTGGTATTAGCTGCTATTCCAAATTTAGTTGATACGTGGACAGTGGGGTTTGGCTTTGAACCCTTGGAAGATAGAGACAGAACTCAACTAAACAAGATCAATTTGATGGTGTTTCCTGGTGCAACATTGCTGAAAAAGAGCTTGCGTGAAACAAAAGCTACAGATATCAAATCCACAGGCAAGCTTTCCTCTCATTTTTATTAGGCATCCTTTTTAATTTCAGGTGTCAGGGGTTGATGCATATCCTTCTGCAATATAGGACTTGGTGATGCATCATCACTATCGAGAATGGAAGGATCAACGGGAAGAGGTGTTGAGTCTGCTGGAGTATCTGACAGAAATTGGAATATTACACTAGTTGGTCCAGAAGTGACTCGGAATCTGAAGCCAGATGAAGATCATGGAAGCAGTCTGCAGAGATGTCAACCTAGACCATCTGAAAAACCTATTCCGATGTTAAAGGAAAGGGAGACATTAACCATCCCAAATGTTGAATGTTGCAGGGCAGAAGAAGACACCGTGGGTTTGTATGATGGGAGTCGGCCTCTATCCATAGAACAGAGTTAAAGAAAACTTGTCTATTGCAGTAGTAAAAGTAAATGTTAGATGAATCCTATGCAATGCCTGGAAGCCGAAAGTGAACAGCAACAAAGTGCAGTCTGATAGTTTAGGGAAGTAACAAAATTTATAAGTGAAATGAATGGCAGCAAGGAAAAGCTTTAGAAAGGTGTAGTGAATGGAGGAAAATTCACCGAGAAACAAACTTAGAGAAGGGAAGAGTGGGAAGTGAATAAATGGTTTCTAGTTCTTGTATTATCACAGAAACACTAGTTCATGCTGGTTCAATGGAGAGCTCAGATCGGTCTCAAAAACGGTTCCCTTATAGTCCTTTGACCTACCACCTTTCTGTTTTAAGTAAATGTTGATGCGAACAAACGTTTTTTGCAGAAAAAATACCAACCAAACTATTAGTGAAGGGAAGCCCCTGTGCTAGTTATAAAAATGTGGTAGAAGACTCTCTTCTTCTCCACATTTGCATACAGTTATGCCTTTGGATCCGCAAACTTCATCATCTACACCATAATACCAGTGATAACAACTCTGCGGTCACATCACTATCTTTTGTGGATCATTATTGCCCAATGATTATCTCATCAGGTTAGCTCGGTAGCCCAAGATAACGATTCCTATTGGGGATATTGTTATCATCTGGAATTTCATCCTTAAAGACCAAATAGACAATTCATTCTTGATGTCACCATTTTTATCCCTGGAAGCACCATTTTCTGGTTTTAAAAAGCTGACAAGGACGACGTCTGGTTTTATTGTTTTAAATCTACTGGCAGAAATTTGCTTTTTTTTGGCATGCATGGTAATAGCGGAGACAAACCCGGGTTTATACCAACATTAAATTGCAGGTGGGAGTTTAGAGATTTGAGATCTGTGCTCCTGAGAGCAATAAATATCTTCTTCACCCATGATAGTGTCAGCCATTTGCCCCAGTCTTTGGATGGATGACACATGGCTTGTGTAGACATCAAGCAGCAATCGTATTATTCATCTAGAGGCCTGCATGGATAAGCAGACACTATCCTTGGACAGAGAGGATTTGGATTCTCAATTCTCAAGAACAAGGACCTTAAATGGGGATATCGACTGAGTAGTTTTACTTGATTGGGTCTTGTCTAAGCTATCTTACTCTTCCAGTTGTTGATCTAATTTCAAGATTTCACTTTATTGATGTTTACACAAGCAAACCCACAAAGAATGAGTTTCTGGAAGTAATGGATGCCCAGGGGGAATAAGAGATTCGAAGTCCTCAGAAGTTGAGAACCAATTTCCCAGCCCGAGATAGTAAAGCAATAACTCCCCCCTCTGATTGAAGTAAAAACATTTTGGGCCAGTGGAACAGAACTACAATATGATTTTTGAGCTCTACATTTGGTACGAATCTACTGGGTAGTGTGATTCATCTGTCAGTCTTGGCCTTTGGAATGGATTCATTCAGCCGCTGTGACTGGCAACCAAACACCATAACCAAAATAAAGGACTCAGTAAGTCTAGCTCCATTGTTCAATTCAACAAGTTTTATTTGTTCTCCAGGGAAAGAAACCATGTAGGCAGATATTGACAGCATTGACGAAGTTCCATCACTTACACAGATGTGTCACCCACCCCCAACTGGATGATCAGTGGTTATCCTTCCAAGGTCGAAATGACAATCCACTCCTCTTTGGGGTTCCAAAAATTAATCTTAATCTTAAAAAGGAAAATATCAAGACAGACATCTTGCTATGAGAAAAGTAATGGAAAATGACGATGGGAAAGATGCTTCCTCAACCACACTCAAAATGAAAATTTCCATTACCCCCAAAAATGCTTTGGTGTTCAGCCATTAAATATCAGCCAAAAAATGAAAAGATTTCAATGGGGGGGGGGGGGGGGGAATAAAAGAAGGCAGTTTGAACCCAAGCAAACCAACTACAATCACTGCATCCTCATCCTCTTTATCCAATGGCATCTCCTCATCCTATTAGAAACACAGGTAAGATCTTTTACTCATCTGAAGCCATAGTTGGACTCTTTGAGCGCATCCCCTCAGAGTATAAGAATCAAAGGTAGGACCAACTCATCAGAAGCCAAAGTTGGATTCTTTGACCGCATCTCCTCATTCTATAAGATACAAAGATTGGTGGACATTTTACTCGTCTTCAGATTCCAAAGTAGGACTTTTTGAGCACATCTCCACCTCATGCAGTTCTAGTAATTTCTTTTCTGGTTCACACAGCCCTAATTGAAGAAAGCAACATTGGTCCCATCAAACGATAATTTACACAGTAAAAAAAAGGGGGAGGGAGAATTCACTAATGTTGATGCAGAAATCCAAATCGAATAAAACCCTTAGTAAGGCTGCATTTGAACACCAACAAGAACTCAAATTAATTTTGGAACCTAAATTACTTGAATGAATAAGATGATGAATTAAGATAGATACATCTAGTACTAGCAGCTCCATTTTTGCAGATGAATCAGTATGATTCCAGTTATAGTGAAGATCAGAACACTCAAAAGCCCCAAAAAATTAACAGAATTGGTTCCATCCCAACAGACAACCAGTGGTAACGGGCCAAGGAACAATGTTTTGCATTCTTCCTTCACAGAACGCCGAAAAAAGCCAAAAAGCTTTTGGTAAAATGGGTCGTTCTATTGCTTCTCGGAAATGAAACGGTTCAATTTTTGTGTATGAGAAGACTTTTTGCTAAACAACTTTGACTTGTTTCGTCATTCTCAAAAACAAAACGCACGTTCCAAATATCATTCACACAAAGACTTCTAACTCCTTCCTACCTTCACATAAAAAATCCTTCCGCGAAACCCTATTAAATAATATCCTCTTTTTTCATGCTTTCTGTTCGCTCTTATCTCTTTGATTACTGCCATTGCTCCTTTTGAGTTGATTGGATAGGTGCAGGCATGGGTATTGGAAAGTTTCAATAGTTTGGTGACTGTTTTGCTAGATCTAGTGTTCCTTTGCCTAATTCTCTAAAGATGTATTGTTTAAAAAAATTCAATCTCAAGTCTCAAAGTGTTGAGGAAGTGAGCGAAGTTTACAATAAAAGAGGAATAATAGCTTTTGCCTAAGGCTTCATGAGAGCCTGAAAATTGGGGTTTCGTTCATGACTGATTTTTCATCTCTTCCCTCAAACAAAGGCTATGATATCATCTCCTGAGCTTTATCTTTTGTCAGTACGGCTTGAAGCTTTGACAAAATAATGAAACCAGAGCATTTGAATTAAATTTCTTTTCAGCTGAAGTTCCAAAAGATTGTACTAAATCTCGTTTGAACTATTGTTTTACTGCAAACAATAAACTGATTTGAATCTTCTATTCATTAATTCTGCCATTTGTTGTTTGATTATTTGTTTCTCTAATTTAAGTGGTTCTAATCTGGTACTTGAATTGCTATTCTTTAGTATTCTATTCTACTTGTAGTTCATCCTATTGATTATGTGATTTCCTAATCTGCATTTGCCCTTGAAGTGGTGAAGAATTTGGGTTTAAGAAGAAAAAATATGATACTTTAATTACTTTACATTGAATGTTACTAAACAATCTTTTGTTTTTTATATGTTAAAAATTTAAGTATAATTGTTTTTGGATTTATTTGATATATGTATCAATGAGATTTAAATTGTTCTTATAACAAAAGTCACCAAAAGCATATTTATTTGACAGTTACTCTCATAAGTTCTCAACATAGTTTGACCAAACGGTTAAAAATGTGTTCAAACCACCGTTCTTTGATGAGAACGCTAGAAAACTATTCTTGAAAAGAACGTCTTTCTCAAAAAAGACCGTTACCAAATGCATACTAAGGGACACTCTTTCTGCAGCTTGTTTTCTATAATTTGCACTGATGTTTACCCTATTGGTTCTAGGGACTCAAAGACACCAGCTTCTGAAGGCCTGGAAACCCAATTAGCCCACAAATAAATAAACCCCAAAATTTACATTGGCACTCAAGTGAAAACAAGTCAAGTTATAAACTAATTCCATGATGCTTGAAGACAAAACTAAGAGACACCATAGCAAAAGAGACCAACCTGAGCACTTAGGTATGTCCCAAACAGCAATGGATGATGGTGTGCACTGCGGTTCACAAAGTAGTTTACTATTCTCGTGGTTGACATTCATAGCAAGCATCCATGAACCAATCGTGACGTCTTCATTGCTAAACATTCGGAAGCTGTAGTTCCAAACATGTGTAATTTTGTTATGTAGAAGAATAAGATGCCAAAAGACGCTATGATTGATGGTAGGAAGATGAACAAAATCACTGTAATCAAACTCCAATTACTTGAAGTGTCTATGAAGTCAGTTTCGGTAGCCTATTTTTCATGTCTCTTAAGAGGAGCTGTCAAATGCAAAAGCGAATCATTGATGTAAACTTTTCATGGCTTTAACCAACCCCCCCCCCCCTTCTTTTCACCTCATATCTTAGTGGGTACTTAGTGAACCCCCACAAGCCTGCAAGCAGGGCCCCCCCCCCCCCCCCCCCCCCCCCCCCTCCCCGCCGACCCCCCCCGGGGGGGGTTTTTCTGCTTTTTTTTGCCAGCCCCACCACTTCATTTCAGCTCATATCTTAGTGGGTAACATTTAGTGAATCCCTTGCCATCAAGACTGTCAATGCAAGGGACCAATCTAAAGCACACTTTCCCGCTAGTCATAGAAGATCACCAGAGTGAGAAGTTTCAGTAACTACCTCTTTGATGGAAGTACATCCAGCTTCTAGAAGGCTTAAAAGAAAAAGGATTAAAGTTGGAGTGCAACTTGCCTGTCATTTTTCAAAGCAACCAGGCTTGCGACCACCTCTGCAGAAAGAGCATATATAGGCCCATAAGCATGAAGAAAATATTCATTCCCTAGCAAAGAAGACAGAGGCTCATACCTGCACCAATAAATGATCTAATATCCTATTAATTCAGAAGCTTCAAGCATAACAAGCATCTACCTTTGCATAGCTAACAAAAGGTTTAGAATTACAGAGATCATACTGAAAATATTATAAGGGCTTTGTAGGACTAACCATTTGAGTTTCGGGTCAGTGAAAACTGGACCTTTCTTCATGCAGCCAAGGTAAGTTTGAGGGTGGGGGCGTTCCTTTGCCAAGAGTAATGAAAGGCGATCTGTAAAAATGGGGGGAAAAAGCTGTAAATAAGTTTAGGAGGAATTCCACTGCCGAAGGATGTTATAACAGTGAAGAGTAAGCTCCCTAAAACAGTCACCTGGTCTCAAATATATGTCATCATCAACTTTAACATAGAACTCAGAATCAAAAAGTTCATAAGCAGCTTTGAAGAAAGCTAGCCTGAAAGACAGCGGGTTGAAAGTTCAGACAGAGCTGCCAAAAAAAACACTCTTAAGAACAAAAGAAAGAATTAGACTCAAATTCTATCTTTCACCAACGTTTTATATGGAAGTCTGCTGTACTCCTCCTTAATATCCAGCAGCAAAAAGTCATCATATTCTGCCACCTCCTTTTTAAGCTCTAACATCTTTGACCGATCACTGCTTCTCCCAATCACAAATCTGAAAGCCAAACCAGTGGCTTCTTCCAAACTGCAAGCCATTCGATCAATCCAAAAGAGTGAAGATTGACACAGCAATTTCATTAACTACTAATCCAGATGTAGTAGATATTCTTATCAATAACAGAATTTCCAATTTCAGCATTTGTCTCATAAAACTATAAATCACATATTCCACCGTCACAAGAGAACTAACACACGGTCGATCCAGATTCTGGATCAGCAATGCGAAGTCCAAAAAACCAATATTCAGTATTATCACACTCCTCCTTACTTGATCATCAAAGTTCTAGTTTTGCCAATTCAAAAAAATAGAGAAATAGAATTGACTGAAACAGAAAAATAAGAAGCGTAAAGCAAAATGCTAACTACCGTTGAAGGCCTTGGGGATCAGAAGGCATCCAAGTCTTCCTCAACGACCTACGCCTTCCAACAGATCCAAAACCTGTCTGAATACCAACAAACCCCATCACCTTATGCCTCTTCAGATCTCCATCAGAACCAGCACCATTCCCAACCCCAACACCACCGTTGCTGCTACTTCTCTCCCAGACAACCGAAACAGATCTAGGTTCCGCATGACTACATTTATACCCGGAGCTAGGTCTCAGAACGGAGACCAATCCGAAAAAAAATCCAGTAATCCCAATAAGAAGGCAACATATTACAAGAGATGATTTCTGGCCGTAAGAAAGCCATGTTTGGCGAGGGTAGAAGAACTTAGGAGACGAAGGCATGTCTAATAACTGTTCAACTCCATAGAAATGATTGTACGTTGTCGTTTCCAGGTTAAGAAAACAACACTTGCAGATGATACATAGCGTTGCAGGGCATTCATGCGCAGTCAAATTGAACGAAAGATGCTAGATTTGATCTTACTTTCTAATTTCAGATCCCTTCGCTTCTAGCCAGAGAACCAAAAAGAAATATCTTCAAGGGATCGGAAACTTCGAGGAGACGAAGAGATCTTGAGAAGCAAATGACTACGTCTTACTTGACCAAAGACGTAAATCAAACTCAAAAGAGAGACAGCACAGACATCTCTCCATTTCTACACTTCTATGGCGGTTATACCGTCCAGTTAAGGATAGCGATGGGTCGGATTTCTTGTGTCGGTATCCAGACCCGGAGCCCAACTCAATCAACTCGGAGTCCTTTCCCCGAGAGCGAAATTTAGACGCTGTATCCGATTACAATGTCACGAAATTTAAACCTGAAAAGTCTTATCTCAAGAAAAAGAAAAAGAAAAAAAGTATATGTATACATATAATATCTTTACCATGTAAGTCCAGGTTTATTCGGGCCAGCTTGCGCGCACCACGATTTATATTAATGCTGCCGAGTGGACTGAAGACCACCTCTAGGGAAGTTGGATAATTAACCGCTTTAACATACCACCTTTCTTTTTATAATGTTATTATTCTTTTATTTATTATTACATCAATGCATGAAATGGTCGGCTCTTTGCATTTCTTTTATTCATTATTTAACTACTTTTATGCATTTAGTTTTGATTATTTTTTTAAATTCTTTTAATTTTTTTCTTTAAATTATTTTATGCATATATTTTTCTACATTTTTTGTTCATGTTTTGTTTATTTCTTTTTAGGTTTGGTATATTGATGGTGGTTTTGCTGCCTGTTTATTCATTGTTTTTGTTTATATGCTTTTGAAAAATATACTTTTGTTTTGTTTTTTTTTTTATTTTCTTCTTAATAGTTTGGCTATGGTATGGAGGAGTAAAATAGATCGTTATAATATGATTCTTAGAGGTGAAGCAGAAAATGAGTGTAAGTCTTTTTTCGTTCTAGGAAAAGTATTGTAAATTATCCCCAATGTTTTGGAACTTTATCTGAAAATTAGTACATCCCAACAGAGTTGATTCCATCCCAACAGACAATCAGTGGTAAGGGACAAGTTTTTGGTAAAAAAAACCTAGGCAAAAAAGACCTAAGATTCCTAGGAAGGCCCTACGAATCTTAAGGCACAAAAGACCTAAGATATTACTTAGGCAGAAAAAGACCTACACTCAATAGGCAATAAAGACCTAACATTCCTTAGGCACGAATACTTCAAAAGACATACCAAGTTATCATGCCTGGGAGGTAGGGGTTATGGCGACGTTGTTGACGACACCTATTTAGTCCATGCCTGAACAAACCTTACTATCCGGCTTGGAATGATACAAGTGCATGACAAGAACGAGCACATATATACCGAACAAGGGTATTCCCATGACCAAGTAAACTTTATAAAGGAGGAAAATATGCCAAGAATGGTATCATACCGAACAAGTATCCTTGGTACAAAAAGAGGAAAATACCATTGACAATTGTTCAATTTATCATAGGTCTTCCGAAAAACGCTAAAAAGTTTTTGGTAAAATGGGTCGTTCAGAAACCAAACGGTTCAATTTTTGTGTATGAGAAGACTCTTTGCTAAACAACTTTGACTCGTTTTGTCGTTCTAAAAAACAAGACGCATGTTTCAAAATTAGAAACGAAGAGAAATACTCTACACAAATATCATTCACACAAAGACTTCTAACTCCTTCCTACCTTCACATAAAAAATCCTTCCGCAAAACCCTATTAAATAATATCCCCTCTTTTCATGCTTTCTGCTCGCTCTTATCTCTTTGATTACCGCCATTGCTCCTTTTGAGTTGATTGAATAGGTGCAGTCATGGGTATTGGAAAGTTTCAATAGTTTGGTGAGTGTTTTGCTAGATCTATTGTTCCTCTGCCTAATTCTCTAAAGATGTATTGTTTAAAAAAATTTCTATCTCAAGTCTCAAAGTGTTGAGGAAGTGAGCGAAGTTTACAATAAAAGAGGAATAATAGCTTTCGCCTAAGGCTTCATGAGATCCTGAAAATTGGGGTTTCGTTCATGACTGATTTTTCATCTCTTCTCTCAAACGAAGGCTATGATATCATTTTATTTGTGAAAGCCATCCAAATGAAGTTTGTCTGTTGGGGATCTCAAAATTTCCGGAATCAATGATGTAAGAGAGAAATCTCATGAGTCCCTAATTTAAAGGGATTCAATGTCACATAAATCAGTCTTCGTTGGCATTGAAAATCCGAATTTCCTTTGCCCAGTTTGAGGAATTGAAAAGAAAAAACAAAAAATAAAGGGTAACAATTAAAGGCAAGAAGATAGATGTCACATTAACAGAATAAAAATACCCGCAAAGGAGCTGAGCAAATTTCCACCAACTTTAAAGCTTCAAAGCTATTTTCATTACCAATACCAAATTTCCCAAAAGAAATTCAAATTTGGAGTGCCTGCTGCTTCCAAAATAATAATTGACCAGTTTTGCATTAATAGTCTATGTTCCTCAATAGATCTCCTAGTTTTTGGTATCCTTATGGAGTTCAAAAGCAGCTTACTATATGTGACTCTTTAAGATCAGAAATACAGATCGAGTGGCTCATACTGAAAAAGGGTTTCCTTGGGTTAATGATAGCTTCAAGCTTGGCATGTGTAGTGCAGATCTTAATGCTACAGATGTACAGACCATCCTCTATTGGTATCCGATACTGAAGATACATAAGATGGATCTTTATTTGTTTCAAGAACAAAGCAAAATTGACTAGACAAATACCAAGGTATGAGCTGTTTAACAACACAACAAAAAAAAACCAGTAAGGAACATACTAACTGTAATGTTTAAATAGAAACATTCTCTTCCAACCACTTCAATGGTCATATAAGGGTTAAAATTCTTCAATAGATGCTCTCCATTGGTGGGATATTTTGTACATAACAGTATTGCAGGATTTGCTCTTGCACTGAGTACACCTTGTCCATTACCTGCAACCCATATTCGCAAAGTCAACACAAAATTGGAGGTCCCTAACATAATTGACAGTTCATAAGTGACAAGACCCAAGCACCATCAAAACTCAAAAGGCACTATTCTTAATGATAAGCAAATATCTCAAACAAACCAATCGTGCAAATAAATATCCTGAACAGAAATGTTCTTCCAACAAGCATGCATCAGTTAACAAAGAAAGGGGGAGAAAAAACAACTCAAAAATAAAATAACTCCGAGAGAATTCCACCTTTAGGAAGGACAAAAATAAAACAGAAAAAGACTACCAGTGACTAGTTCCAACCTTACCAAATAAACACCCTCCGGGGGGAAAAAACCAAGAGGGAAAAAAAATGTCCTCACCTCACCTGCTCATGAAGATTGCAGTTGGATGTCCCGGGGATGGTGGATTCTGATTAAGCAAAGAAACATGAGCACCAGCTCTACTAACACCATTAGGGTCTGATGCAGAGAAAACTTCAACTTCATCAAGGCCCAGTTGCCTCTTGATCAAGTCAATGTTCTCCTGAAGGACTTCAATTTCACCAAATGGTAGTTTCAGATCCAAGGCCTGAACCCCTACCGAGGCCACTTCATCCTTCTTGAACCTAAGGAAAGGCATGCAAAGCTTCTGAATCTGTTTAAAATCAGATGCCTGTCCAACCGAGGAGTTCCGTAATGCACCCACTATCTCTTGGTCAGGCGCAAAAGTACAGCGCTCAGTGTCATACATCCTCTGCAGAATTCTCAAACATTCCTCTTTCCAACCTTCGTACTGCTCATTCACATATATCAAGCCTATTGTAGGCTTGCTTTCTTCAGTGGGAACTGTAGCAGGAGCTCCCTTTTTGTTGGGTTTCTTTGAACCAGATATTTGCTTCTGGAGCAGCTTTCTCATAGAAACAATCGAATGCTGCAGATATTTATTGGCTCTCTTCAGGGTAAGATCTGGCAAATCTGCTGTGGGCCATCCTGCTTTTACAACAAACCCGTCCCTCTTCAACAGAAATCTCCAAACATATTCTGCATAATGCGGACAGATAGGAGCAATGAGGCGTGTCTGGACATCCATGAATCGCCACAACAGATCACGGTTCATTCCCACGGTACCACATGAGAGTCTGTACTCATCCCTAGCAGTCTGAAGATCATAAAATCCTGTTTTAAGAGCTTCTCTAAACATGTAGTCACCATAATGTTGCCCAGTCATCTGGACAGCTATCTTGATCTCATTTTCAAACACACGATCAGCAAAAGTAGAAGGAGGACCTGTTCTCAGTGAAGACTCAGCAGCCAACACTTCCTCCATCCACGAGATCTCTTTTGTCAGCCGCAAAATTGCAGCGTTAGCTGTCTCAAAGACAAAGTTAGCATCATCCATTCCGTCCCCAGCATCAGCCAGTGAGAACCGTGTGGCATCAGCTGAAAAATCCTCAATAGACTGGCGAAGTGTCTTAAAATTCCCAGTGGACTTGGACATCTTTTCAGAGTTGAGCATGATATGCCCATTGCATCTGAAACCTCGAGGCCAGCGGTGTTTGGCTAGAATTGCTGTGTGATTATAGATGGAGAATGTAAGGTGATTCTGTATAAGATCCTTCCCAGATACTCGCAGATCAAATGGATACCAGTATTCAAACTCCTGCTTCATTTTGGTGAGAAGAGAATAAGGGATATCTGATGATTCTGGGAATGGCCCATCACAGAACAAAAAATCCCAAATCTGATTTGTCATCTGCTCAGGCTTTATGGGCTTTACAACTGAAGTAGTACATCCAAACATATCCCCATTCTGTAATATGTGTGCAATGGTGTAATATGCCATGTAAATTGTTGAATCAGATAAGGACTCAACGAGAAACTGTTCATCCCAGGGAATACGAGTTCCAAGCCCAAAAGACCGGGAACATGCCCACTTATTCAACCAGCTCAATGTGTGCACAAAACCATTCCGTGTCTCATCAGAGAACAGATTCATGTTCGTCAAGCACTCATCGGCCAGTTTCTTCCATTCAGGTTCCCCATATGTAATGTACCACTGATCTGTCAAAGCCACAACACACTCATCGCCAGATCTTGACACAACTTTTTTCTCAGGTTCACTGTAATCGACTGCCTGGCCAAGCTCTAAGAGTTTGTTTCTAATCAATGGCTTTGCTTCCTGCACTTTCATACCTTTGTATTCTTCAACCAGCATTGTTCCATCAGTAAATCCTTTCAAATAAGTTAACCTCTTGGCTTCAGCAAGCTTGTCCTTCTCATTTTGGCTCTTTATCTTTAGATCTTTGCACACCTTCTCAGCAGATATATCCCCAAATTCTGGTATGTTGATTACAGGTATAATTGGCAAGATCCACTCATTTTTCACTCCAAACTTGGCCCTTAGGGCTTCTTTCGCTTTCAAATCATGCAAGGCCATGTAATCATCAGGAGAGTCACTGGGGACACTGGTCACTATCCCTGTACCCTTGTCTGTCAAGATTGTGAGCATGGGGAGAGCGTATATGATATTATTGGACGATAGAGGAGACTTTAGGGGCAAACCTATGAGATCATATCCAGTCAGCTCAACCAAGCAAGTTGGCTTTTGAGAAAACCTAGACTTCTCCTGATAAGCAAGGTTAAGGGCTGCCCTTGCAGTGATGATAAAAACATCAGTCTCATTGATTTCAAAAGCTCCATACCTCCCATCAGGTAAAACCCATGCATTTGTCTGCCCATACATTGTCTCAGGCCTCAGAGTTGCAGCAGCCAAGAAGACTCTCCTATCATTCAATGACTGCAACTTGGGGGGGTAAGGTTGGAGCACTTCCATTTTGATCAATGTGTAGTCTTGAGGCTGGACCCCTTCGCCTGATGCCCTGTCATGATCTGCACATGGTTGACCATCTAATGGTGAGTAGATTGTGTATCTCTTATCCTTAACTATCTTCCCCATCTTCCACAACTTCCTCATCTGCCACCTAACAAAAGAATCATAGTATAAGTTCATATCTGTTGTAATGAAAGAACGTCTCCAATCACAACCGAGTCCAAAAGCCTTAAGATCCTCCTTGGCCAAAGGAGGAAAGTATGTTAACCAATAATGTGGATCCTCAAACTTAGGAATTTCGTCATTAGAAATGCCGACACTCTCCATGATTTGCCACTGAAACATCTGTCCACCTGATTTTGAAGCTGCCTTGGACTTCTTGCTCTTGAATTTATCAGGTAAAGTCTGTCCGCCTTGATTTGCCTCCTCTGGTTCCATTTCAGAACTAATACTGAGATCTTCTATGGTAGGAAAAGTAGGTGGATTTCCATACAACTTCATCTCCAGTGCAAGTTTATCAGCTGATGCCTTGATGGGCATCCCAGTGCAGTGAAAAGCAAATGGCAAAAGCACATTGGCACCTCTTAATCTATGATAAGCTGCAGCAAATTCAAGCTTCGACAATGAGAATGCATGACCAAGATGGAGAAAACCATTCATATAAGGATATGGGAAGTTCCCAAAAAACTTTTCCCCAGGTTCAGGACGTCTTTCAGATGATTCAGCCTTGAAAACTTCATTTTCCTCCCACAGTTTCTGAATATCCTTCTCTATCTCCAGTAACTTATCTCTTCTGGCAAAGCTCTTCGCAGCCTCAGTACCAGATGCCATCTCACATAAACTAAATACCAAGGGAAATAAAAATAAGCACTTACGAAAATAACAGTTCCTGGTGGGCTAATATGCCACGTAATGGTAAACTACAAGTGAATGTCTAGAAATAACACAATAATAGAAAGGAAGTTCTTAAATATGAAACAATGAAATGATAAAATAAAAAAAAAACTAAATGAAGAAACACTAAAATGGTCAGATCAACAATAACATAAGATAATAAAACAAGAGTCCAGATAATGGAGGAAGATGGCAACTTCAATTTTAGATGCTCGTGCAACACCCATTATAAAAAAAAATCTAAAATCCACTGACCATCGCCACTAAACACAGAAACACAAGAATACCAGTTTGAACATCCAATCTGTTTTAAGAAAAACCAAGAGAAACCCACACCCAGGGTTAAAGCTTAAATCTGCCCACGGTGCCCCCCCCCCCCCCCCCCCCGCAGCTTTCAGAAAACAATGATTTTCCTCATGAAATTTAAGCTTAACAAGAGATGCTTAAGAGTAACGAGGAATCAAGGAATAAAAACAACAGACCTGTCAAGGAAAACTGTACAGTTTATTCAACATAATGAACTAAAATCCAATCCAAATTAACAGATATGGATTTCAAAACCAATTAACCAGCTGCAGTAGGCACAAAAATAAATCAAAAACCCAATATCCAAACACACAGGCTTCCAAAAACTCAACAAGTCGCCCCAACTAAGTACCACTCAGTCTTCAAGAAAAATCAGTCATGAAACGGATAGAAAGAAAGAAAAAAAATTAGTTAATCCTAACGAAAGATTTTTTTTTCCCGGTCCATATAAAATCTCATTCACCTGAATCTCCTCCCAGAAAATAATAACTAAGAGAAATACAATCCATTCAAATATTATGCACTAATGACGAAAAAATAACACAGAGAAGCATAAAAACTCCTAATTTTTGCTCCCGATCCTTCCACCGGGACAATATCAGCCTCAAACAAGAAACTCAGAAGAAAAAAACAGGTCAAAGCCCCGGCATTATCATAAAAAGTATAAGAAGATAAACAAAAGCGAAAAACAGTGTACCATAACCATTTCTCCGACCAGAATTCCACCACAAACTATCCAAAAAGATGAGATTGAAGTTACCTGCGATTAAATACTAGTCGTTGAAGAACATCCGGTGGAAATCTAGCGAGTAGCCGTGGCCTTAAGATTTCAGAAGCCAGTGAAGAATTAGGGTTTTTAGCATTCGGCTGCTTGGAAACCACGGGATGCGAAAATGGAATAAAGAAAAGGCAATCTGGCCATTTCTCTGGGCGTTTCGGAAGAAGCAAGTTGAAGATCGGAAGGCCATTACCCACACTTCACTGAACCGAACCGAACCGAACCGAGCCGACAATTCGAATGGCTGGTTTGATTTCGGTTTAAGGTTTTAACTTTACACCGTAAACCAAGAATGAGATGATTTTCTTTCCCTAAAGCAAAAATAAATAAATAAATTAATTAATTTTTGGGCAAAAGAAAAAGGTTTTATGAGTTTTTAATATATGGGTCCTTTTAATAGAGCATAAACTAATATTGGGTCCTCCTTACATAATAAATTACGTATATAAGTCTTAGGACAATTAACATCATCTCCAACCATTAAGTTTTTTCTAATTTCAAATATGAGTGGACCAAAATAGCGCAAAAGGTACTTTAAAGACCAAAATAGGCAGCCTTACATATCATATTTTCATTCTTATACCAAAGTTCTTAATACCCAACGAACTGATCATATCGAAAACAAATCACTTTCCAATGAAATATCTCCGGCCATCTTTACCCTTCAAAGTCTAAATTCCCTTGTCCTACCTGTCAAATGCGGTCTCATATGAACTTCATCTTGAGTTGATCAACTGCAACAATCTTTCCAATAATGGACCATATATAACTAATCCACGTGATAAAACCAGATCAAACCAATTGGGTGACAACCTAACAATATAATGCCTGAAGTCCATATTCTTCCTTCGTCCTTAAGATAGATATATATAATATAGAGAAGTAAGAGAACACCTACATGGTCACTACAAAAGTTCTCCACCAATTAAAAAGGGAAAAAAGTAAAATCCTATCCAGTATAACTAATTCAAACAAACAGCTTTTGTCCATAAAACAAGAGTTAAACCTAGTATAATCCCGAAAGTTGGCTTCAAAGTGAATGAGCATTAATCTCGTTGGATTAAGAGAACCCACACATAAAAATCTCAAGTTTCATGAAGAAGAGAACTAACAGAGAAGTGTCCCCTTAGGTAGCCGCGCTAGAACTTCTTCGCATTGAGATGCCCCTTAGAGCTCCCCCGTTGGAATCGGTGCCCCCCGAGCAGCGGTCCGGCCTGTTTGCCGGCCGCCCGCCCGCCCGGCCTGGTTCTTGGGGTTCTCGCGTTGGTGCTCGGGTTCTCGCCTTTCTCCTGTGGGGTGGGTTTTTCGGGTTCCTGGCGCGTTCCTTGCTCCGGTCGTGTTGGGGGGTGGGTGTGGTCGGCTCCTTCTTTGTCGCGTGTGCCGTTTGTTGACTCTCCCCCTTCTCGTGTTCTGTGTTTCGTCTCTCTTCTTGCTTGGTCGGGTCTTCGTGCTGGTTGGATTGTTTTTTTTCCCAGTGTGGCCTTCTCCGTGCCCCCCAGAGGGTCTCTCCCATGGGCCCTCGGGCCTTCTTCGGATGGGTGAGCCTCCCCTGGGAGGTGTCTCTCCCGTGGGTCCTCGGGCCTTCTTTAGGAGATCGACACCCGGGGTGCCTCGCCGGTGGGCCTCGGGCCCTTTGAGGGAGAGTGCCCGCGGGGGTGTTCTCTCCCGGGGGCTCGGGCCGTTCCCCCCGGCAAACTATATGTATTAATAGGGGATAAACCTCACCAGTATTTCAAATTTCTCAATGACTATGAACCCCCTTTACTAGAAGGTGAGCATTTGCATTTGCATTGATGGAGTGAATAATATAGCTGAAAGAAAGAAAGTTGAACCTATTTAACATCGAGATATAGTATCATCATCTTTCACCCCCGGCCCCCAAATAGAAAAAGAAGAAGAAGAGAAGGGGATTGATTCCTTTTTCCATGGGGGTGATCAACATGCTCATTTTTTCTTATTTCCACTTTACTTACAAATAAATAAATTGATTGTTCGTATCAAGAAACACCGATTATGAATGATTGACCTCTTAAGTCTTGACTATAAAAATCATATCCTTTGTCAAAGAGATAGCTTAGTAAAATTATGTTCCCTAATAATCAAATATAAAACTTTTGAGAGGAAACTAAAAATAGATCAAGATTAGATATAAAGGAGAAATATAAATTTTTCTAATTTTAATTATTGAATGGCTGCATAAAGAAGAAAATGGCCAAAATTGAAGGGAATGGGTTCTTTGATCAAATGACATACTTTCATACTAATAATTTGCATTTTTTGTGAAATATGATTTTTTTTGGGGGCAGGGTGACCTAATCAATTTATTCAGCAAGAGATGAAATAACAACTAAAGAAAGTTCTCCCTCAGTCAGCTTGGGGATAAGGTTCAAACTTCAAACTACCTTGAAGTAGTTACTTGGTGAAATAATTGTTAGATTGAGGTCAGAATTGCCAGCACAATTATATGACATCCAATACCAATCCCTAGATCATAGAGGAGATTTCTTTATACCATGATGGCTGAGAAGAAACATTATACAATAATATATCTAACAGAGTAACATCTCTCCTCCAAATAAGTTGACTTCTAATCAAATGGTATTTGCAGATCTATAAATTTAAATGGAAGCAAAATATGATCATTTCTGCTATCATCCACCACATCCTCCCCCGCATCCTCCACCACATCCTCCACCTCCGCCATCACCACCATCACCACCACCACCACAACTATCACCACCATGATGCCCACCTCCATCGTGATGACCACCATCACTAGCAGTGGTAGCAGCAACGCCTAAAGCAGGATTTCCATCCACCATAACAACCATGCCACCATCTTTGATGTTCCTGCTGCTAGTTACTCGACTTCGTTGAACACTGACAGGAAGAGGAGCAGAACTTGGACGATGGTTTGGGTTGGTCTTGACTTGTTCTTTTCGATATCTCTTGCAAAGAGAAATCAACAGGTACAACCCTAAAGCAGTCACAAGAGCTGCACTGCAAGAAATAAGAGCGATGGCATAACTCTTCATAGTCTCTCTCTCTCTCTCTCACTTAACTATTGCCTTTGCTCAAGTGTTACATGGAGCTGATCTGATTCTCAATTTATAGCCCAGGTTCAAAGCAAAAAGTCAACTTGGAGTGCAATTTCTTACTGTCATAGGCGAAGCTTATAGCGAAGCTTCATCAATTGATTTTTGGGTTCAATATAAGTTGCTTGTTTCTACGTATGATAGTTTTCTTACGTCAGAAAACTGAGCTAAGCACAAAAGATTCATATACAAGGCACTCATTTTATTGGAAACGTATGGGTTGTCTCATTTCAAATTATAATTCTCTAAATTATTCAAGGAAAAAAAAAAGAAAGTCTGAAGTTCTCCCTTCAAACGTATGGTTTGAAGCTCTTGTTTGTGTTCGCATGATTGTTAACTTGGAGCCCAAGTTTAAGCAAATGAAAACAGCAAACCCTATGCAATTTCCTGTAGTTATCAATTGAAATCATTGACGTTTACTCATTCCAACAAAGCAGCTTGGTCTATACATATAACAATAATGTGTATGAAGAATAAGTCAAGCTCCATTGACTTCCCAAAATTTCCAAAATGTGTTTTCAAGTAAGGAAAGCCAAGTACCTTCTTGATATTGACATTAGACTACCTTACCAGTTTGCAGTTTAATATATAAAAAATTAATTATGTTGAATGTTGACCCAATATTATTATTGGTTTCCCCTACTATATATGTTCAAAACTATGTCAATTCCTTCTCCCATAAATGTATAATTTGCAAAATTATAACAAGACAAAGTCGTAATTAATATAACTCATTCAAAACTTGCATTTAGTGAATTTTGAATCTTTAGGTAACGGTGGGTCTAAATTGTGTCACAATTAATAACAATCCTTAATAAGATTCTGTTCACATACTATTATAAGTTTCCTATGAATCAATCTCTAAGTTGAGATAGTCATTTCAATAATTTGGTTATGTTTTATTATTTTTTTTTGTAAGCAATTATTGTTTTACTCAGTTATGATCTTATTGCTTGTCTGGACATTTTCGGATTAATGCCAACAGAATTTAAGCCCAGCTATAATTTCCATTTTCAAGTTCTTAACATAAAATATAAGAAAAGTATATTAAAAATAAATAATAGTTTACATATTAAATTAAATATATACATTTTACAGCCAGGCTAGCTTTATTCAAAATCTATGATGTGGATTGTGGAACAGTAACACAGCCCACGGTTTTCTTATGCAAATCGGAGCTAAATTTGATAATTTTCAGTTAAAAGCCAAAGCTACTACCACCATCGAATCCTCCGCCTCCGCCACCACCACCATGATAACCACCTCCACTATGATCACCACCACCGTGATAGCCACCTCCACTATGATCACCACCACCATGGTAGCCACCTCCACTATGATGACCACCACCGTGATAGCCACCTCCACCATGATAGTCACCGCCACCATGATCAACACCACCATGATAACCGCCTCCACCGTGACGGCCACCTGATACCCCATCACCATGATGACCACCGCCTCCTCCACCCCCATGATAACCACCTCCACAGTCAGTAGTTGAACCGCCGTCATCACCTCCTCCTACATCAGCAGTAGCTAAAGCACTGGCATCCACCACAAGAACCATGCCAGCACCTTCGGTGCTCCGACTGTTAGTTCCCCGACTTTGCTTAACATTGCCATAAACAGGTAGAGAAGCAGAACTCGGAAGATAGCTTTGGTTAGTCTTGATTTCTTTCTTTGGACTTCTCTTGCAAAGAGAAATCAATAGGTACAACCCTAAAACAGATACAAGAATTGCACCACAACAAACGAGGGCGATGGCATAACCTTTCATACTCTCTTCCTCTTTTTTTCTTTTGTAGAACAAAGTTTATTTATTTAAAAGGAGAATACCCTGTTACAACCTACTCTCTTCCTCTCTCACTTGAGCTCTTCTGGGTTGCCTGGGAATTTTCTGTCGAGCTGATATAATTGCCAATTTATAACCAGAATTTAAGCGAAAAAAGTATAATTAAGTTGGCGCGCGAACTATTTCGTAAGTCATTGGCGAAGTTCATAGTGAAAATCATCGTTGATTTCTGGGTTGAATAAAAGCACCTTGTTTCTATATTTCTAACTTCCAGCGGTATGGTAGGTCGAGATCGAAATATCGATAACTGTACATTTAATGGCAGCATTCAAAGACTTATTAAAATTCCAGAGGCATGGTGTCCCACAGCTGCACTTCTAGCTAAGTGTGGGGTTTGAAATTTTGCCCATTTTGTCTTTTCATGTATCCAATTTTCGTTGTTTTTGTGCTTTTCGTTTTTTTTACGGTCGTCAGTCGGTGAAGATGATTATGATGACGATTCTAGCTCTTAGCCACTGTATGCTTCATGGTTGTTGGTTTTAAGAAAAATTCTACAGATAAGCCGATAAGGCTTGGAGAAATATGAAAACGTCAAAGAATTCCCTTGTATGAGACTTTGATGGAAGAAGGGACGAGAACGACTGTTCTACTTATTCTTCGAAGTTTCCAATAATTACGACTCTTGACTTATCATTCTTCTCTAATTCAGTTGTCATGAAAACAGTTGTTACAGTGTAAAGAATCTAATACAACAAAGTGAAGTTATATAAAAGAACCACATGTTCATTCAAGCCGTCTTAGCTCAGCTGGTAGAGCGCGTGGCTTTTAACCACGTGGTCGTGGGTTCGATTCCCACAGACGGCGTATTAATTCTTAATTTTCTTTTAATTTCGTTATTAATTTACTTCTTTCTTTTCTTTTTTTTTTTTTTTTTTTTTTTTTTTTTTCCCCCCCCCCCCCCCCCCCCCCCCCCCCCCCCCCCCTCCCCTCCCCCCCCCCCCCCCCCCCCCCCCCCCCCCCCCCCCCCCCCCCCCCCCCCCCCCCCCCCCCCCCCCCCCCCCCCCCCTCTCCCCCCCCCCCCCCCCCCGGCCGGGGGGGGGGTGGGGGCCCCGGGGGGGGCCGCGCCCCCCCCCGGCCCCCCCCCCTTCCATATTTTTAATGGGGGGGGGGGGGGGGGGGGGGGGGGGGGGGACCATGTGGTTTTCTTTTGTTGGGCAGAAATGAGTTACTGGACCTTGATTTGAATTTTGGTTGTAAAGGTTGCAGTTCATTACTATGGAAGGTTAGCAGCAAAACAAGGATGGCTCTTTGATTCAACTTATGGTCACAGAGATGAAATGGGTGAACCAATTCCATTTGTATTCATACTTGGATCTGGCAGAGTAAGCTCAGAAGATAAGTTGTGTTTTTCTTTGTTGATAACCCTGTTTATGATCTATTCACAACCCCCCCCCCCCCAAAAAAAAAAAAAAAAAAAAAAAGGAAAAAAAAAGAAAAGAAAAAGAAAGAAGAAAACCATCGTTTATGCTTAGCCATATCTGTCATTCGCGAGAAAAGCCTTAGGGTGGAAGGTGGGGGCATGATCTTAACAAAGGTGTACGTTGTTGTCCCAAAACTTTCCTTAAAGGAAATGGCATAGACATGCTGAGTCCCTGACCTACTAGATTGCCCAATCTTCTAAGAGTTAGCTGTAAAAGACACTCTCAGATTTGTGTGACCGTTATAATGATGATTCTTTCCCCCACAACACCAATATATATCACCATAACACAATTGAGATATAAATGACTACGGGAACGAGAAGTTATATATATCACCATAACACAATTGAGATATAAACAACTATGGGAATGGGAAGTACCTTGTTTGTGAAAAAACACTTGGTTAGACACTATTACGATTGCCAACCCCTACTAAGAAGTAAACTTTCTTTGAATCACCATTTTTTGTTGTTACATTAATTCTACAAGAACCCATGTCTTGGTGTAAAAAACTACTCTTAGGGTATGCCATTTTCTTGTTTTCAATTGTGATAAATCACTTGAAATGCTTTAAAAGAAAGTGGAATTTATTTTGTTGATTGGATGTTTGTTTTCTTCCATCACACATCAACCCCCCGCCTCTTATTTTGATATCCTTTATCGCATTCTGAACACTTGTGTGTTTTTTCATTAGCACTGTAAAAGAGTGGTGTACATAAAAAAAAAAGAGTTGAAATAGTCATGGTCATGTTTCACTGTAGGTCTTATAGAAGACTTTTCTTCCCCCGTGATGTATCTTCTATATTAATTTATAGTTGAGTCTGCAAGGTTTAATTTGAAATACTTTATGTAGGTCATTTCAGGCATTGAAACGGCTGTGAGATCAATGAGAGTAGGGGGTATCCGTAGAGCCATAATACCACCATCCCAAGGATACCAGAACACATCGCAAGAACCCTTGCCACCAAATGTATGTATTCATGTCTTTCTCCATTTAATTGGCCCTCTCTTAGCTCTTGAATTGTACAAATAAAAGAAGATAAAGTTCCTGGAATACAAATGGGTTATGGACTATATTAGATTCATCTATCGAGCTTAATATGGTCTACTGAAATTTTCAAAGTTCAATTGCTGTGCCATTGCTTGGTTTTTTATTTCCACTTGATTGACAGAATCATATCTAAGCTTGTTTCTCATGTTATTGTGGCTTGTTAAAGAAATAAAAAAAAAGCGCCGTACCCATTCCCAGTGCACCAGGCTTTTGTGTTTGATGGGTCTTGGGAGGGTCAAATGTACACATCCTTACTTAGTGTGGCTTATATTCCCTATGAAATAGAAGGGATGAAAAAACTAGTTACTGATGTAGCATGTGAAAGAGTCATAATGTCCTCTTGTCACTCAAAAGGAGGAAAATAAATGAAGGAAAAGAAAACATAGGTAATCATGTGGTAGTCTTTAACAATGAAGAGTTATTTAATTTTATACTCATATGTCTGCCTGCATCTATTTACCCCTTAATAACTTCCATAGCAAGTTGACTTACAATAAAAATGATTTAATATGTGAGTTTTGGCTTCAAATGGAGGAACTGGATATAGTTGTTCATTTCATTGATTCTTTCTGATAAGGTTTATTCAAAAGCATTCTGGAGGCATTTATGGTGGTAGAAACTCCATGTTTCTGTAGGTTTTGGATCGTAGGTTTGAACGATTACAGATGAATGAAAATAGGCTAGTAATATTGTGTGGAAAATTCTCTGGGGGAACTGTCTTATTTTGCAGACCAAAATGGGAGTTTCTTTCAATATGAATTCTCTACCTTTTATGTGAATTCGAATTTCTCATGAATTTTTAAGGGTCTCTGATTCCTTTTGACCTACCAAAATGTACATGTATAATTGACATCTGAATTATCAATGATTTTAGATCCAGTGGTTTTAAGGGCAAATCAGTTGAAGATCCAGTGTATTTTCTATGGCTTTGTAAGCTACCCCATCTGTGAATCAAGTCAACCCGAGGTGCCCATGTCATCAAGTATCGAATCTTGCATGATTGGTTCAGGGTTTTAGTAATCTCAGTATAGATTCTCTGGGCGTACATTGATAGCAAGGGAGAAACTTACATTATCTCTAAAGGTGGCAAGAATTTGTTCCTTAATGCTATCTATCATCAAAGATCCTATTCTTGTAAGCTGAGATGGTTTTGTGTGAATGTGTTCAACTCATCTTCTTACTGCTCTTATGCTGTTTTTTCCATTAGGATTTCATGTGATTCAATGTTGTTTTGGGCTCACTTAATTGATAGAGTTCTCTCTTCTAGTGAATCTAATCAGCTTGTCCATAAAGAGAAGGAAATCATGTTCCTATGCGCTGTTCTGGGATCTACTAATGCCTTGTTCTCCAGTTTTTTGACAGACAAAGGCTGTTCACCACCATTTTCAACCCAACACGTCTGGCTAATGGAGAAGGCTCAACACTGGGAACTCTCGTTTTTGACATTGAGTTGGTCAGCGTGCGGCATCAGTGAGGTGAGCTGTCATTATTGTCGAATCAATATCTTTATGGAGAAGCAGTTGGACACGATTTGATAATTCAAGTTGGCCAGTGGTGTCAATCCCGTTGAATTCCTCAATGTTCAATAGAAAATATGTAATTTACATGGTGGTGACATATCACATTTCCTTCTGAGTTGCAGGGATGAAAACCTAAAAAGAGTATTTAAAGTAGTGTACAACCCCTCTCTTACCTCAATCGGAAATCAAATTGAGTTGGTTTGGTTGTGCCATATCCAGATCCCCTAAGTAAGTTTAACTTAAAACGATTTTGTTGGTTCTCTTTCTCACCTCACACATTAGCAAGGGAAGTGCTATGATCCTCTGTAGTACTTATTCAATTGGTGGACCCCAAACCTTAATGAACACATTCTCCATCCCTGGAGACTTTAAAAGTAATTTTTTTTTGGTAGCATAAAAAGTAGTTTAATGCTACGGAGATGATTGAAGTGGATCAACTCTTTCTGGCGATGAGAATTATTCTCTCCTCTCTCATTCTCTCTAATATGTGAATCGATATGTTAACAAAAGGGTTCAAGATTTTTCAAAAGCAATGCAAAATACAACATTGCTTAACTTAGAAGGCAAGAATAGGAAAACTTCCTTTCCCCCTGAAACTATGTCGAATTATTTGGACTTCAACATACTTTTGATCAAATCTTAATCATTTTTCTCGTAAAATAATAAATATTTTAATAAAAAAGGTACAATTTACATGCTAATCTTTTGTAGATTCCATATGGTGTATATTCTCAATGAGTCTATATGTTATCTTGCAACCCCATGTTAAAATTTTGCTACAAAAAAAATTTAAAAAATGTAAGCCACCAAGGGTTGCAACTTGCAAAAAGGAAATTTAAGAGAAAATAAGTACCAAAATTTAAATTGTAATCTGCAGATTTTCCGATTTTATTTCGATTTTATTTCGATTTTTGCAATTTCCGACGAATCCGAACCTTGTAGACCTAAAGGCCAGGAAACCGCAATCCACGGCTCCACGGCTCCATGCCTCCACGCCTCCATGTTGGATTCGCGAATGAAGGGAGAGAACCGTACAGATAATGTCACCACGAGGGTATACTTGTAATTTAATATTTAAATTTGGCAGTACCGTCGGTAGGAGCAAAAGAAGAAATTTCCTCGCAAAAGAGCGAGAGACAGACGAGAGAGTCATAGAGAGAAAGAGAGAGGTGGAACCTGGAAGCGCCAAGACTTGCTGATTGATCTGTTCCATCTCGGCCACCTCGTAGGCTCTTCTTCTTCCTCCCTGAAACGAAACTAAGTTTATACCCTTAATTGAAATTCAATCTAACTCTATATTCGAGTTTTAATGATGGCTCTGAACATGAAATCCCTAACGCAAGCCCTGGCGAAGACCGCAGCTGTGATCGAGAAGACGGTTCAAACAACTGTTCAGGAGGTTACAGGTCCTAAGGCCCTTCAGGATTATGATCTCTTGGAACAAATCGGATCTGGAGGCCCTGGTCTCGTATGGAAACTCTACTCTGCAAAATCCCGTGGATCTACTCCAGCGCAGTATCCGATCGTCTGTGTTTGGCTCCTTGACAAGCGTGCACTCTCCGAGGCTAGGGTACGAGCAGGTCTCTCGAAGGCAGCTGAAGATGCTTTCTTCGATATGATTCGTGCCGATGCTGCTCGTTTGGTTCGGCTTCGACACCCTGGAGTTCTTCATGTGGTTCAAGCTTTAGATGAGAGCAAGAACGCAATGGCGATGGTCACTGAGCCGCTCTTTGCTTCGGTTGCTAATACTCTTGGTGCCGTTGATAATATTGCCAAGGTGCCCAAGGAGCTCAAAGGCATGGTAGGTAGTAGAAATTTAATTTTAGTTGCAGAGCTTCCGTTCTCAAATCAATTTATGTTGGCTTGGATCTTAATTATCATTCAGTTGACATGTTATTCTGAATTCTTTATGCAAAATTGAAAATTCGTCTAGGGTCTCTCTATTGGGGAGATATCCATTAAATTTTCCTTTTCAATACTTCGGAGTCCCTCATTCCTCCTGACGGATGTTGGGCTTCTCAGTAGCTTTGGCTTATTTCTATATATTGCTGACGACTTAGCATGTAATTAAAGGCGGTGGATTCACTTTGAGGATATTGAGTAAATCTTACTCAAGTGCATGTTACGTCCCTGTGGGCTGGAGTTGTTGTACTACAGTGTAAATTTTGTATTTGTTCGTTTCTGTTGCTACTGAGACTGGAGCTGTTCGGGTGAATGATGGCCTGGTTGTTTTCCTTCTTTTTCATTTCCAACTGCACTTGAAACATAATTACCTCCAACACATCGAAATTTGTGCCCTTGCATGATACTTAGGACCGGTGGGTTTTACTGGATAAGGTGAGTGCACAAAATTGAGGTGGTTACTTCAAGGATGAGTTGAATTGTTGTTTTTAGAGATATGCATCTTTTGTTTGATGTAATCTACGACCATAGTCTAATCAAGATCTTAAAAGAGGATGCAGTGACTTATACATCCATAAATGATTCAAGTGCTTATGGGACCTCTAATTGTAGCGTATTCGTATGCAAGAAGAATTTGTGAATTCTTATTAAATTTTCCTTATAGATAGAGTTGCTTAATAGGAAAGGATCTGCAGAATCAATAGATCAGGGCCTTCCAAGGAGCGCAGTTTTGAAATGGGATCAGCTCCGATATGAATGAAAAGAGAAAAGTAAAAATGTCGTAACTGTGTTTTGCATGGAATAATGTTCAAGAAATCTGAGCGTGTATAAAACCCAGTTGTATATACCACCTTCCTCTTGTTACAACTCTTTATCTTGGGAAGCTGTTCAAGGGTTCACGATAGTAGAAATGCACAATGATACACTGGTTATTGTGTAGATGATGTAACCCATAGTTCACAGGTCATCCTCATGCCTAGTGGCACCGATTACCCAAAGAGCATCTGTTGCAGTCTAAGAGTCAACTTCCCAAAGATTAACTTTACAACCTCAGTTTTTGGAATTGAGTAGTTCAATGAAATCCAGGAACTTATCTAGTTACCTTGTATAAAGTTCATGACGTAGATTGAAGCATGGATATTGGTCCATTGAACCCAAAGATGTATGAGTGGTAAATAAATAGAGATCTGTTCCCCTCCTGCCTGGTTTTGTGACTGGAACTTCTCTTGATGTTCTTGCTCCACTTGAGTTGGTGCATAATTTTGGAAAACATTGTCTATTTTTGGTGAAAAATTTCTTGTTGATTCTGATCATGAATAGTTACAGAAACTGACATATGGGCTAATATAAGTGCGCATAATCTGCTCGTGGGCTATGTTTGCATTTGTTGAAAAGGTTTTGGTGGGGGATTTCCTAAGATGGTGAGAGGAGTGATGAAGGGTTTTATTTCATTCTCGTTGTCATGGTTGAATTCAATTAGTAAAGTTACATCCAGAAGGAGTTAAACCAAAATGGCAGGAACAAAACACTATGACACAGTCATGACACAGTCAGGAACTATGAGGTTATGTCCCTGCAAATGAAGCCGCCATATGTTTTCATCAGATGACTGATGAGATCTGGTATTTTTGGAATAGTTACAAGCTCCAACATCGAGTGGCTAAGACTGAAAATAACTGATAACTATTCTATGGTGAACGCCTAATAGTTTTCAAGATGCAACTTCCGAAGGCAAGTTTTTAAAGATTGTAACCAACTTATAAATATGTAGCATCCCTTTCTAGTGTGAACTCTTCATAAACTAGATGATGTGTAAGCTTCTAAGAGAATCACCTGAACATAGGTCAGTAGTATGCAGATTAGATGTTCCCCAGCAAGGTGAGGGTGGAAAGTGTGTGTGTATCTGAATACCAGAACAGCAACGGAACACATGAATATCCTCGTTGATGTTTTGAGTAGGATCCCTGTACTGTTTTAGCAATCCAAGTTTATCCTTCATGAGGCAAAAGTACCATTGAACCTTTGTGGCAGCTTTTTGCTATGCTGATAATGAAGTCCTATTCCATTTGTTTTGAGGCCTCTACCATATGGCAGAGGACGCCTCTTCTAGTTACCTTGAATCCTCAATGTGAATAAATCAGAAATTGCGGCTATGAGTTGTAACATCATTTAAAAGAGTTAATTTCTTACATATTATTGAAATGCATGGTTCCATCATGGAATACATTGTGAAGTTCTGATGAGATCTGACTCTTTCTATTTATATTGTTTACTTGTTATTCCTGTAAAAGTGCATTCCTTCGTTGAAGCCTCTTGTATTGAACCCCTCTCTGATATTGGAAATTCAGACAATAGTCTTCAAAGCGTCGCCTACGCCTTGGCCCTTTTTTGGGTCGAAGGCGAGCTGGTTTCACCTAGACAATGCCTTCGTGCCTTGCTTGGTGTCGCGTTGGTTTTCATTGTCTGCTATCTTTTGGCCTTGCCTTGTCGTGTTGACAACTATTATTCGGATGACTCCATCTTTTAAACACCCCCCCCCCCAAAAAAAAAAAAAAAAAAAAAAAAAGAAGCAGCAGGAAATTTCCTATCTGGAAAAACATGGTCGGGCACTGCTTGAAAGGCTTTCATTGTTTGATGAACTTAAGAGTTGGTCTGAGGAGCCATGCTCAGAATTTCTTTTTAGGTGTATTCTATATCTAAGTTGGTCTTAGGAATCATTATCAGAATTTATTTATAGAGTCTGTAACTTTAGACTCAATGCCTCAAAGGTCCCTTGTAGAATTTTAAATTTCTGATAGTGGCTAGCCAATTTGGTAAGTTGGGATTGGTGTATGAAGTATGAATCCAATTATGATAAGCATGCATTCCCTTCTTTAAGATCCTTTCCCTTGTTCATATGTTTCTTTTGCTTGAGAAGTATAAAAGCAGGCCCAATTGATTGCTCAATTTTGTTGCAATTTGACCTTATTGTTCTTTATTAATATACAAAGAAACCTTAAGTGGGCATTAGTGTTGTATGGAAGTGTTTCAACCTCCAATTTACAGTTGATTTTTACTTTTGTATATTTCTGAAAGAGTTTTTTAGTTTATTTGCAGGAAATGGGATTGTTGGAGATTAAACATGGTTTGCTCCAGGTTGCAGAATCCCTGGATTTTCTCCATAACAACGCTCGTCTCATTCATCGGGCTATATCACCTGAGGTTACACCTTCCTTATCTTATGTTTCTTATATATGTTTTTTTCCCCTAAAAGACTACAACAACAACAACAATAAGCCTTGTCCCAACTAAATGAGGTCAGCTACATGATTCTTGCCTTCCAATCAGTTCTGTTTGAGGCCATGTTAGATACAACCCTCCTCTTTTACCTGGGCTTGGGATTGGCAGCAAAACACTGGCGGAGTTTTTTTTCCTCCTAAAAGACTAAAATAAATTAATTGAAGAAAGGGGACATTGTATGAAGACCACAACAACAAAAACAACAACAACAGCGTAATTTCTTCCTATACATCCAACCCTTGGCTTTTTTGGGTCATCTGAGCCATTATCTGGCCTCATTCTCAATAAAAAAGAGTTATTCCCTTTGGGCTCGATGTTTGCTATTTTGGTGTATCTATCTCCATGGAAGATACCCACCTAGCATTCAAAGCTTCGCCTCTACAATATTCAGATCATCCTATCCTGTCCTTGAGTTTTATACACTGCTATAAAAATTTAAGATGTTAACTACAAGGTGAATTCATGCTGCCATATCAAAGTCACAGATTATGAATAGATGAAAACTAATATGATATTATGGTTTGCTTTTAAAACAAAGTGGATGGAGCGAAGCCTCTCCTAACTCTTCTTTGTGACCTTAATGTATCTGAGCGCCCAAGCAAAGGCCTCTGTGTTGTGGAAGGAAGGGGGCTGAAGTTCCCGACAATCAACTTGTAAAGGGTTTTCATAACCCATCTGTCATGTTTCAAGGAATAGTAGGCAAAAAGAAGTGATTGGGAAGAAATTTTGTCTAGATTACACATGCTTGTTTGGTTAACTAGAGGAAATAAAAGCATCTCAAAAATCTCCAAAAAATTTTGAATTCCTTGCCTGTGCTAAATTCCCAGGTCCTTTATTAACCACTACTAGAGCTGATATGACTGAATTTCTTCCCCCCCCCCCCCCCCCAAAAAAAAAAAAAAAAAAAAGAAACAAAAATTCTCTATTTGGCTTGCGTTTGTTGTCTGATGTGTGTTAATAATATGATATGTTTTTGCAGACTGTATTTATTACGTCAAGTGGAGCTTGGAAACTTGGTGGGTTTGCCTTTGCCATCTCTGCAGAACGGACTTCAAGTGACTTGACTAATATGCAGCCTTTCCATTATGCTGTGAGTTTTTTCTGTTTAGCTTGCATAGAAAGACGTTTTTCATTTGATTTTACTCATAGTTCTCTTTCCTCTAGTCTTCCTATATAATATAAAATGGATAAATGACAATTGCCTCCCTTCTTACAACGACCTCCCTGCAATTTTCACGAATATCTACCTCCCCTCTTATATGGAAATCCTGACAATAACACCTCAGCCGATAGTTTTCCCTGTTAAGTGGAACAGAATGTGATTTTACCCCTGACTTTGTTAGAAGAATAAATTTTGAATTTCTGGTAGTAGCTAGCCAATTGAGAGTGGTGGTGTTACCATGGTGAATTGCTTGAGAGGCCAAATCCATCATCCAACGCTTCCTTCACCCTAAACAACATCCAGCCTTTTCAAAATCTTGGCAGAATCCTAAATTTTGGCCTTTGACTTTCACTGTGTTGCCCTAACTTTGAACCATATAAATTAAAAGTTAGGAATTGATGGATGAGTCTGAAATGGGGAAAAACAGACCAGTTTGCTCTCAAAGCAATCAGAAATGAGGAATAGAGGAATAGAGGAAAACTGTGTCTGATTCGTCCAGTTTGCTCTCAAGGCAATTAGAAATGAGGAATAGAGGAAAACTGTGTCTGATTTGTCTCAGTTTGATCCTAATTTCAAGCCCAGGTTCATATGCTCATCAATCTCTGAGAACAGAAACATTGTACAAGAATATACAATCTCATTCATGCTGATTTGGTCTTCAATCTATACAAGAACAGGGGATATTAGTTTACCAAGATAATAACCAACTTTATCTTTCAAGTAAGAGAAATCTTGTAAATTATGAAGATCTATTCTTAACCATTTATGTGTTGCAGATGTGAACCAGAACATATGTTTCAGAAGAGCTACTAAAATTGGAGACTTCAATTGACAGATAAAGAGATTGAAAATATAAAACTATCCACTGTTCTTACACAGTTCCAGATCATCTCTCCTACCCCATTCTTTTATTTTCTCTTTAAGCAAGTAAACGCAAGGTCACTTAGTTTCTTATTCACTTGAATGATTTCCAATTTATGAGGGAAAGAATGGCTGAAGATCCAGAAAATGTCATAAAACATAAGAAGTAGATCTTCTCCAATTTGTAATTTGAGTCTTAGATTTGTTAGTTGGAGGGAAAACTTTGCAACTAGGAAGATCTATTTTGTGGTCAAGCATTGAATAAGCAAGAAAGCAAGACAGAAGAAGATGAAGAGATTGGAGGGAGCAGCAGTGGTGGAAAAGTTTGGAGGTTGTGTTCCGAAGAAGGAAGAAGATGGGTGAAGGGGATATTCCTTCACCCACCTTATTAGGTTTATGGGTATTTTGGTCTTTAAATGACAAGATCATATTAAATAAGGGCATTTAGGACTTTTTAAAAAAAAAGAAAAAACAATTAACAGATCTTGTACCACCTAATGGGGAAAAGTAATGGTAGGGAGGCTATTGTTAGGGTTTCCAGGTAAGAGGATTGCTATGTGTCATTTGCCACAATTGAGGGGAGGAACCTTGTTATTTGCGCATATAACATTGTTGCTGTAACAACTTGGCATAACTATTGCAAGTTTTTGATCTGGGAACTCTGCTGTAATTGTTGAGGTGAATTAGCTACCACCTCTTGATCTAAGGTAGCATCTTTTGTTTTCCTTTTTATGCATTCATATCTTTTGATCTTTATTTATTTTATAAAGATATCGTATTGAATTATTACCTTTTGATGGATTAATGTTGCAAATCTTGAGGCTCCGTAACCCTCTCCCAGAAGAAAGTGAAGAACCTTTCTAATTTCTTCTATGGCTCTTTGACAGCAGTATGCCTTATTGACCCTCGACAAGTTTATGTTGAATTATGTTTATTTTTGATGTATGTGCTTATATCATAAGTCATAACCAATCTTTTTGTTTATTATATGCTGGTTCTTACATTAGGTTCTTACTATTATGATTGTATCATATTGCATTGATGGCTTCTATGTTGCATATAAGCATTTATTTAAAATTTTTAATTGTATATTCTATAAATTGATGTACGGCATGCTTCTGGGTTTTCCCCAGGTAGGTGCTTTGTTGCCCCTCCAACACCTTGAGTTGCTAGTCACTGTGACACTGCTATAGCAGTGATCCTTCTCTCTAATGGTCTCACCCAATTCTTTATTTTCACCTCTCTCCCTTTCTACGGCTCTCCTTGGTCTCCAGTCTCTGTTCTCCTGTGAGATTGGAATTCTTATATGTTAACTTTTGTATTCTATTTCACTAATTACCTCCAGTCTCCGAGGTACTCATTCATTTAACCTTTGTTTGCGTAATCTGATATTCTAGATTCCTGTGTGATCTTCAGTTGTTGTAACAGGTCCAGTGATGCTTTTGGTCTAAATCCTTTGTCTGGTTCCCTGTTTTTTACATTTTAAAATTGAAATTTCTGATTAATTTGCTTGTTGGTTTTGGTTTCAGATTTGACACAGTAAGTGTCCAGCAATGAACCCTATGGTTCATTTAAAAATGTCTTGTCATTTCCACAGTTCTGCTGCCATTTTCACCTCTTCCTATTCGGGTTCTTATATATTGCAAGTGAAGTGTTGGATGTTGGAGATAGAGAAGGAGCATTGCAAACCCATTTCACTTCTTCCTTTTCTTGATGCTTGGCCAAGCAATTTTTTCTTCTGAAATATCTGGCATAAGCGGCTGTTGTCTTTCTCTTCCTCTCTCCCCTTCTAAATTGTTTGAGACCAAACTGAATCCAATTACTGTGTAATAAACATGCTTGGCATTACTTAGCTAAATCTTAATGATCTGTCATTAGTTGCTGTCTTTTTAGCTGTTGATTCATGACTGCTTGCAGGAGTATGATGTTGAGGATTCTGTACTGCCTATTCAACCATCTATAAATTACACGGCTCCTGAATTGGTTCGGAGTAAACAATCGACAGTTGGATGTTCTTGTGACTTGTTCAGTTTTGGATGCCTTGTGTACCACTTGGTTGCTCGGAAGCCTCTTTTAGACTGCCACAACAATGTTAAAATGGTAATCCTCTATATGGATGGTGTTATTTCCCAAAGAAGGCATTATAAGCACTGTTACTTGTCCACTTTTTACTGCATTTGTTGCTCTGTCCTCTTCATTTTAGAGGATTATTGCATGGTTACTGTGTTTTCTCTTACAAGTGGATGCTGCTGTTTCAGATTTTTTTTTTGTTTCTCTCTCATGGAGAATTTCAAGCCTTCTTCTGGATTTTTTTCTTCATTCTTTTTCAATAATCTATTTCTAGAACTCAAATTTTTCTTCATTATTTTTCAATATTCTATTTCTAGAACTTGAATCAGGATTTATGAACTTTTTCCATGTTGTCAATATATAACATGATCAAAGTACCAAATGGAATTGAACAAAAGAGAAACAAATATTCAGAGTGAGGGAGAAAGCCATAGATCGAGAGAATCTATAACTCAGGTGAACTTCTACTTTTAGTTGAGGTTGGTCGCTGCCAAAAGTTTCAGGTTGGACTAATGGGTGATAATTTGTTTCGCTTATATCCCTTGGGTTTTATCACCTTGTCTTTAATTCTAGAGCTGGTCTCTTTTTGATGTGTTATCTCTATCTTCCTTTCTCATTGCTTTCTTTTAAAGTCATTGTCGTCATTAAACTAATAGTAACAGCAACACCACCACCAGTTACAATAACCTTTGGAAAGTAATAGTTTTGAGTTTTGACTGTGTTAAAGGATTTCCACACCGTTCATATTTCATAGTATGGTCCATATTTCTCATCATTGTTGCATTTTTGTTTGTTTAACTGCATGTTTCTTGTTGTTTTTTTTACCCCAGTACATGAATTGTCTGAATTATTTGTCAAACGAAGCTTTTTCAAGCATCCCACAAGAGTTAGTTACTGATCTGCGAAATATGCTCTCTGTAAATGAGGCTTCAAGACCAACTGCATTGGATTTTACTGGTAAGATATTGGACCTTTGAGCTTTAGTTGATTTAGTTTGTTAATGTTTCTTCTTGTGATAGATGCTTAGACTTTTCTCGTACTTTTCTCGTATAATATAGACAATGGAATTATCGTGTACAGTTGGAGAAATGTTTTGGGACTCTCTGATGTAGATTTATCACCAAGCTGTGCTTCTTTGCATTGGAAATTTGGAATAAGTCTAGGGTTGTGTTCCACACATGTTGGGCCTTTTATCCCATGGTTGTTCTATTTAATAAGCTGCTTTTATAGGCTGAATAAGATATGGGTAATTGGGTTGCCTATGGGCTAGCTATTTTAGTTTCCATCTGTAGTTTTTATTTAAGTGATTTTAGTAATCTTCTTATTTTTATTTAAAGGTTTTCGGGGTGCTGCTGTGCCTCGATTAAGACTATTTCGAGCCTATTTCAGTTCTTATTCTTTTTTAGTTACTGAATACCCTCATAGGTTAAGGATTGGATTAGGCATTTCCTTTTTAGTGTAGGACTGTATTTCTAAGTCTTTTGTATAAGGTTGTAATTTGTGAGGGGTTCAAGCTGTGAACATGAATTTTGATGTTAATAGCTTTTTCTGCTCCTCTTTTTCTCTTGTGGAGATTTGTTTTATGTTTGGTCAAGCCTGGTGGGGTTGGTGTTTGATCCAACAGACAACTTGCGGTGCGAAGCCTAGGTGGATTGTTTAAAGAATCAGTGTTTGATCCAATTGACAATTGTGGTGGGAAGCCTTGGTGGTTCTTTATTATTGTTCCATTCTTGTTCTACAGTCAGGCCAATCTGATCACAAGGTTTATTCATCATCAACAAAGTAAATCTGGAACAAACACTTGCAACTGTTCTTCTTCCCTTCTAGAAGGTCACTCCTAGGGCTGGCCCCAGTTTCATGCCCATGCACTCATCCTATTGTCTGAATCTACCCTTGAAGCTTGGGAACCTTGAAGCTACTGCGGTTATAACTTAAAATAAAATTAATTTGTACAACATGGATGCCAGTGATGCAGTGTAGTTGGACCCCGAAGATGCACTTAATGTCCACATTCTTGCACCGTAGTTTATTTTCTTGATTTTGTCATTCTATTTTGAAAATCATCTTCATTCTTTGCAGGTTCTTCATTTTTCCGGGATGATACTAGGTTGCGTGCTCTACGGTTCTTGGATCACATGCTTGTATGTTTCTATATAATTCTGTTTGGAAGTTATTGAAATAATGCTTTCTTGATGCCCCTTGAATGAGAATATAAAGGCAAAAGACAATGTTGGATAGAGGACTTTGCAAATTGATGAACTTCATCTGTCTGCAGGAAAGGGATAATATGCAGAAGTCTGAGTTTTTGAAGGCATTATCTGATATGTGGAAAGATTTTGATTCCCGTGTATTGCGGTATAAGGTTGAGTTATCTCTTGTACCATTTGCTGTACCTGTTGGTATAATTCACTAAATAGATATATATTTTTCTAGGTAAACACTAAATAGATAGATAGGTATGTCATGAAATATGTGAGGCTGCTTTTAGAAATGATTTTAATTCTTTTACACCCATTTATATGTTGTTGGTTTATCTCTCTTTCATATTTCAGTTGAAAGAACTTCTATTGTTGAATTATATTAGGGTGAGTGGGAATTCGTTAAGGTAATAAGAGAATATAAGGAGAGAGACTCTGCAGATTCAAGAGAATATCCTCCAATGCTTTTGCAAGCTTTGGAAAAGCAAAACAGTATAGGAGAGGACAATAACTGAAATAAATTATAAGAAATACTGTTCCTACAGTCCTACCTTGTTTGATTTGACTACCATTTCTGATTTCTGTTCTTAGAACGGAGTTTCTTGGAATCTAGTTAATCTCATAGGAGTCTGGAGAGGTTTCCTATCACATTGATGAACATGTTGCTTTAGTGAGATGGATTCAGTGTATATAGGAGATGACCTTGCTATTTAAATATGATGTATGGGAAGTTGGGGGTTTAGATGGTGTTCTGTATCTTCTACTCTACTTTTCTATATCTGTTTATTCATGACACATGTGCTACTGTTTCACCTAAAGGCTCAAAACGATCAGGGAGGGCAACATGAATGTTAACATCAATGCATAGAAACAGGTTTTAGGATGAAAATAACTATTAATGTAATTACTTTGACAAGTTTGTCAAAGGTTGGAGATGGTAGTTCATATTTGATGCATTTTATATCACATACATAGATCCTTCATTTACCCTCTTCTTGGAAGTTGACATTTTTAAGTGTGCTATTACCTCAAAATCATAGTTTGGTTTGAATTTCTTGTAGGTATAGGAACAATACATGAGAAGGTCAGAAGTCCTTTCTGGTGTACACGTGTCCAAAGTAATCTCTTAAAGATCCTGCTGCCAATTTTGTAAAGGACTTCAGCACCTAGAAACAGGGAAATCCTTAAAGATACTGGCCTGGATACAGTGGCTTTTGGATGGCACTTTTAATGAGATGGAGAGCTTCTTCAGAGAGGCCCAAGATGCATTATGCATTTGGAGGGGGGGGTGTTTGTGTCCATCCTTCTCCCAAAGCTGTATTTAAACTACCATTAGGGTAAAGAATTGTAATGAATTTTGAAATCATAGCTGCTCACTGTAAGGGAAAAAAAAGGAAAGAGAGAAGGAAAAATGATAAAAAAATGTTTGAAAGGAAGATACAAGTTTATTCATATCTGAGAAGTAAAACAGTGCGTTGTTGTACTTTTAAAAGTGCCATTCCAAGATTTACAACAGTATCTCTTTTGTGATGCCAACCTAAGGCAGTATTTTTTTTTGGGGGGGGGGGGGGGGGGCTCTAATTACATATCACAGAGTCAAAATCTGCTTTATCAGACTAACTGTTCTTGTTTGACTGCAGTTTTGTGGGAAGCAATATATATTTTTTGTGTTGGATTCATATCTGTCATGTATACAAGTTTAATTGAATCTAAATGAATTGGCTAAGCTTTTGGTATTATGATTCCTTGTAGGTACTCTCGCCTTTATGTGCAGAACTTCGGAATATGGTTATGCAACCGATGATATTGCCCATGGTTCTCACTATAGCAGAGTCCCAGGTACTGTATTTAGGCAATATTTGCAATTCATGTTTTTTTGTGTCTATTAAAAGTTTGTCTTTGCAGGGTATGATTATTATTTCATAAATACACTGATATTTAGTGTTGGGATGGTTAGCTTTCATAAAGAAACTCAACTGCAATCTTTTAAGAGTTTTGATAATAAAATTAATACTTGAGGTTGCATTCTAGTGTTGTAGTAATGATGCTTTTGATGGTTGAATTAATAATGTGGTTTATCTTTTCAATTGGGGTTATTAATTTATGATCATCAAAGGCACATGCAAGAAATCCTATCCTAGCACCTGATTTTCTATCATCCTTATATGCTATCAGGCAATTCAGGTGGAACTCAGTTTGATCACATTTTTATGCCTCAACCAAGCTTAATTATGTGGCAAGTTTTGAGTCCAACTTTATTTGGGGCCTCCAACTCCTTTGATGCAAAGGAAAATGTTCCTCTGTGGCTATCTTTTGTAATGATTCCCCCAGGAATATGCACATTCTAGCCTCCTGGGGCATCTCCCTCCATCTAAGCCCCTGATGTTCAACCTATTTGGATGATGTACTTCTTATTGGGAGTTTTGTAATTAGATTGTTCATTTACCCAAAGAACAAGGTTTCGAGTACAACCTGATCTTGCTCAGTGTCAAGAAAATGCTAGAGAGTTGGCTGAAAAACAACTACTTAAACAATGCTGGATGCTGAAAACTACTGGGTAGATTGTGCAGTGGTAATTCTAGGGGCCATTCTAATTATCATGGGTCCAAACTTGACACTTGATCATGGTAGGAGAACCTGTGAGATCTCGCTTTTTTGTTTAGCAAGATGAGATGATGTGTGAGCCAGATGTGCTTAACGCATAGGAGTCTCAACTCTAGAGTTGTTACTTGGATGGTTGGATTATCGGTTGAGAACTTAACAAAAGTACATCCCCTAGATCCACCACTAATATGGGCTTGTTTTCCTCATAGATCAAGAATTTGTGAGATCTTGTGAAATTGTCGCACTGTTTTGGAAATGCATGATTAGATCAATGATGATCCAAAAGACTACCACAACTTGTGAGAAATCTTCAGTGGGTATTTTATTATTATTATTATTTTTTTTGGGGGGGGGGGGTTGGTTTTAAGTATCTAGTATAATTTGAGGCCAATAAACACAATGACAATGTTATTTTTGCCTAAAACCTAACCCAAAATGGTGTTCTTGATCTGCACATGCCTGGCTGTGTGTGAGCGAAATTGGAAATCTGGAACATTTAGTTTTACAAATGTAAATATGAATATTATGTAAGAGAACATTAAAATTTTCATTAAGATGCAACAACGAATACAAGAACAAGTAGAATTCAATATACAAGTACCCTAGGGTAATGTAGTACTGTATTTGAATGATCAAAACAGTAGCCAAATAGGACCTTTCACAGGGAATCAACTTCAGATTTGATAGACTTAAGATAGATAAAATTCAGATATAATGGAGGGCTGAAAACCGAAGTGGTAGAACAAGGATATTGGTTTAAGAACAAGGACTAACTAGGTCTTCAAAACAGTAGTATGCTATAAAGAAGAATGGATGGAACAATATAAGAGAATTAAGAGAACAATAAGGACAACAAAATAACATGTAACACCCGGGCTTCTCACCGCAAGGTGGATCGATTGGATCAAACACCAACCTTCCTTGATCAAACACAAGGAGTCTTAACACCCGGGCTTCTCACCGCAAGGTGGATCGATTGGATCGAACACCAATCTACCTTGATCAAACACAAGGATTCTCCAAGAAGAGGGATGCTAGCAAGCAATTTGATTTCAATTCATAAGTTGTTTTTTCATCACTTACATAAGTCTCTTATATAGCACTCTAAAGAGACATAAACATTAAGGGTAACATCCAACCACTAGCTAACACAACCTACTACAAACATTAATGGAAACATCCAACTACTACCCAAGACCACTAGTCAAAACAATAATGGAAACATCCAACTACCACCCAACACCACTAGTCAAAACAATAATAGAAATATCCACCTACTATACCCCACCACTAACCACACCACCTACTAGCTCCTTTTGTTGACTTTTCAAAGCTAGACTTGGGCTTAGTTCAAAATAGTGGGCTGATATTCTTCTTCCACTAAAGTGATCCAAGCCCATGAAACCATGGGCTCATTTTAACCCACTCCAATAGTCCTAGCCCATGCAAGCCATGGGCTGTTTTGGGTCATGTCCCTAGGCTTTAATGGGCTTGAGCTTTGGGCTTTTCTCTCTTTTGTATCTGCTGCCAATTCTGCATCATAGGGAATGTGTCGTATGGCCATGGACTATTATTCGGTTATGGAACTGGCATAACTGGTTGTGCTGGTCCTGATGGATATCCAAAGATGGATCCCTCAAATGATGCACTTGGTCCATCCCCATACCCATATGCAAACACACTACTAGCATGAGTAGATGAATCACCATATGCTCCACCATATCAATATCTGTGGCCATAATCCCCGTACAGTACAACCCCTTGGAATTTAAGAGTTAAAGGTAGATTTGTGGTGCCAATGAATGAAAGTAGATAGTGGAAGTTGTGATTGTCTTGTATATTTTATGCTTGAGAGTCGAGATAAATCTGGTGTGCCGGTTGAGATCATGGAATAATGTTTTTCTTCCCCCTGCCCCTTCAAATATTGTCTGTGTTTTTATAGGATAAAACTGATTTTGAGCTATCAACACTTCCGGCTTTAGTTCCTGTTCTGAGTATGGCAGCTGGCGAGACACTACTGCTTCTTGTTAAACACGCAGAGCTGATTATTAACAAGGTAACTATAATTGCTTTGCCATCTGTCTGCTACCTATTTGAAGAAGCTTTTGCAAGTTTTTCTCCTGGATTTTTTGTGTGTTGGGGGGGGGGGGGAGGTGGTGTATCTTAGGGATATTTATCTCAATACACTGTATGTGTAAGTATAATATTCTTAAATACTTCAATTTATCCTGTTGATTGAAATGACCAACTAAGTCACCCTAGTGTGCATGGATGATGTGATAATGCCTGACAATTTGCTTGTGACTTCCTGTCTAGTTGATAGGTAGAGGCCTAACACTGGAAAATTTATTTGTAGGTACTATGTGTTTAGTATAACAGAACTCAATTCTGGCTGCCAGAAATGTAAAATCTGGCTCTTCATTATTCCACAGTGCTACCTTCCTTTGGAGTGATACAGCCATGAACCATAATTTCATTCTATTTCTGTGGACAAATTGATGCTGGCAGGTGTCAGTGGAAACCTATCTAGTTCTCAGATGAGCCCACGGAATGAACTGATTAGAAAGTACTGTACATTGTGAAATATGCCACCAGTGTACAGTAACTGTGCAACTTGACTAAACTTGACTAAGCTTTATTAACTAAATCTGGTCAACTACAAGGGTTCTGTCTGCTATGCAATTCTATTCAAATCCATAATTGCTGTCACCTGTCCACGTGATTGCCTTCCTCACTTTTCCAAAAGTAATTTTAGGTCTGCTGGTTGCTCCCTTGTCTCCTCCATTGTGGGTCATAACAGTCCTGTCTTTTCAGTAGCCTTAATTTTGATCAGTGAAGCTAATTGATTTTTTTTATTGGAAAATTCACTTGTCTTGTGCTTGAGTGAAGTATCATCAGAATCAAACATTAGCCAGGAAAGTTGCTGAAAAAATCCCTGATGTTACTCATTAAACTGTAGTTTTGAAGTAACACGACAAAGAGTAACAGGGGAAACTATTTTCTGCATTATATGTAAACTAGAATCTCAGCCCAAGGAGGGTACAAATAATGATTACTACTGAGTACTACTCCGCTTTGGGGTTGGGATTTTTTTTGGGTGGTTCAAGTATTCCATTAGTTCCCCGTTCCCTCCTCTTATGTTTTGTTGTTACTTGACAGTGTGTCAAACTGTCTAGTTGGGGAGAATTCTATTTGGCTACCATGATATCCACTTTTGAATGTAATTAAATGCTACTCTCTCTTTTCAAAGTAGGTAGTTTTGTCAGAGCTAAATAAAAAAAGCTACAACAAAGTCTAAAACTGATACCTTTCCTTATCCCTCTCCTCAAAACCATATCTTTCATGTACACTTTGATAACCTCTTTGATCCTTTACAGTATGTTCATTTAGATCACCTCCTATGATAATCTTCTCTTTGACGAATTTGTTGCCTTAGTCCACTTGTCCTTTTCTGAAAATGTAACCTACTGGTTTCATACAATCCTACTTGAGGTGGTGAGTGTGCACTAATTATATTTACAATCTCTTTCTCCCTCACAAGCTTAATGGATATACTATCGCCAAATCTATTACCAACCAGCACATCATTCTTTAAATCTTTATCCACTATTCTGCCCACTCCACTTTTATTACTTTTATCCCAGTGTACCAAAGTTCAAAGTTATCCAACTCCTTAGCTTTTTGCCTTTCCATCTAGTCTTGTGAATACAAGCTATATTAATCTGTCTTCTCCCCATAACGTCTACCAGTTCTAGGCTCTTTCCTGTTAAAGATCTTATCTTCCAAGATTCGATCTGATCCTACGTTTCCAGACTAGCTTCCTCTCCTACACTCGTCCAGGGGCGAGAACCCATCCTTTGACACACTATCTAGTACCTAATTGTTTTACTTCTCTTATGAATGTGGATCTACTTGGAATCCTTTTCTTTTAAAGTATAGACTAGTTAAGAAGAATCACAAATTAAGATAAAGAATAGTGGGGGTCCAAGTTTATGAATTCTCAATTATAACTGGTGGGTTACATCAAGGATCAGCTTTAAGCTATTACTTGATTGCGCTTATCATGACGATTTAATCAGAAATATTTAGTATGAGGTTCCTTGGTGTATGTTTTGTACTTATGTTATTGTTTTGGTGGTGGAGACAAAAGCATGAATGTCAAGTTGGAGGTATGGTGATCGACCTTGGAATAGGAATATTTTTAAATTTAGTAGAATGAAAAATGTAGTATTGGGTGTGTAACTTTGGTGATACTAGGTTAGATAATGAGTTGGTGAGATTTGACAAGAGGGAGACTTTCCAAGTGATTATTTTAGGTATACTTACTCAATCGTGGATAGAGAAGGTGATATAGAAGATGATGTTTCACGAAGAACTAAAATAGGATGGATGAAGTGGAGAGGCGTGCTAGATTTGTGTGGTTGGCATATCCTTTAAGACTTGGAAGGAAAGTTTTATTAGATTGTCATATAACCAGCTATGGTGGATGTTGTAGAGTGTTGGGTAATTAAGAAGCATCATATGGATAGATGTAGGTATAGCTGAATTGAGGCTGTTTTGATGAATCAGTGGCAAAACTAGGAATAGTAATATAAGAAATGATCATCTTAGATTTGGCTTGACAATAACCTTGATAGAGGGTAAAACCATGGGAAAGTCATATTGAGGGGGCATGGCCATGTTCAGGAGAGGCCGTTGAATACTCCAGGTAGAGGAGTTATTTGATCTATTTTGAAGAAATTAAAGAGCCAGTGGTAGATCCAGAATGTCCTCAGGAGGAGTGGTGGAAAATGACATGCATGGTTTAGGCTTTGTATCAGGTGCGACCTCAGGTAGAGCTTCTTGGAGGGCAAGGATCCATGTTGATGTAGCTGACCCCATTTAATTGGTATAAGGCTGAGATATTGTTGTTTTTGGGAACTAGGTATTAATCACTGAACCTTAACACGTGTATTTATAAAAGATGGATCATCTTTGAAGAACAGGAGTAGCAGCTGCTTGCTGGTAGCAGTGTAATATGGTCGATCTATGTAGGCCAAAGCCTCCAGATGTTCAAGTCAAACCCATCAACCTTATTGAATCAAAGGGTGAGAAAGAAGCCCATTTTAAAATATATGATGATTAACAAACAAACCAAGGAAGACTTTTAAGTACTGAAACTTGCAAATCCTTATCCTTCCTTCTTAGATAGTGCTCCAAGAGTGTGTAGTTGACACTTGGACAGTGCCTTGCCAGCGTGGTGGCGTGAGGAGCTACTCTTGAAGGAAGCTCTGCAGCAGGAACCTACTTGGAACTCCTGCAAGAAGAAAATAGAGCATTAAGGTGACTGTATGCTTTAACATCATAGACTTCCTGATTATGTTTGGTCTTCCCAAGTGTCCTAAAATTGTAGGAACCTCCAAACTTAAAGTTTACTGCTTCTCTATTAATAAAACCCCCAACAAATCTAGGAATGTTGTGAATGTGATGTCTAACATCTTATCTGTTTTCCCTTTTAGCAATTAATGATAATGATGCTTTAACCTTTACTAGATCCTGTATCTGTGGCTGTTGGAACCTGGTTCTGTATCTTCATTGGATTGTCTTGTGATGTTACTTGTCTTTGGAAACTATGAATTTTGCATTCAAAATCTAATTGCTATCTAATTTGTTCTATGACTACCTAGACCAGTCAGGAGCACTTAGTTTCATATGTACTTCCTTTGCTCGTTCGAGCTTATGATGATACTGATGCTCGCATACAAGAAGAAGTTTTGAGAAGAACAGTTTCCCTGGCGAAGCAACTGGATGTTCAGGTGATTATCCTTTGGTCCTCAATTTTCTACTTCTTTGACCTGACATTTTTTTGTTGAGCTGTAATTAAACTCATCTTCTACCGTAGAATTTCATGGCTGATGGCTGTCCTCATTACTAAAATTCTTTTTTCTATATTAGCTTTATTGGTATTTCTTTGCCTTGGTTAAACTTAAAACTTGTAGGACACTTAACATTATAGCATTGCAAGTCCTGTAGTTGCCTATTTTTATCAATAGGACTGAGAAACCCCTACCTAAGGTTTAAGTATCAAGGTGGGACTTGGGGTACTGTCTCATGTTGAGGATTTTACAATCCTTATGATGGGTATCACAAAATCAGGACTGTGTGGATTGCTGCATGCAGAAAGAGAGAAATAGAACCAGAGAAGTGAAAAAAGTTACCACGAGGAGCAAAGAGGCTCACATTTAGTATGTATAATCAAGAGTGAGTTTTTTTTTTTTAATATTCAATAGTCAAAACACATGTTACAAGACAACTACACCCTACCTACTCATGTACATATGAAAACACAAGGTAATCAATGATAACCGAACTTACTAAGATGATGGTAAACATAACAAGATCTGAACTTTTAACAGTACCACTGAAACTGGGGCGTATACATCACTCTTGCTCTGCTTGGAAGAACATTTGCAACTGGTGGGATGAAACAATGGCTTGGTGAATATCACCCAAGTGATCTGCCGAAACAACTAACAGATTGGCCATAAGTTTTCTAAAAATTGCATCTCTTTACAAATGACAGCTTACTTCAATATACTTGGTCATATGTTTTAAATCATTAAACACTGGATTACTTGCTATTTTTTTGTTTTTGACGGGGAGATGAAAGGAGTACTTGCTATATAACTGGGTGCTTGATTGTGACAGAACATATACATACCTATGGGTTTGAAACCTGCCTGAATTCTGGAAGATAGGATCTCAAGATTCTCAACCACATTAACTAGATTTAGAATTTGTGTAAAAAAAGTTGACTAGGAGGCTGCCCACTGGATCTGCGTTATCATAAATGGGGCTCCAGCTAAGGGCCTTGTCCATAGACCTAATGGTCATGCTAATATGGATATTTAGATAAAGACTGCAGTTGTGCTGATGCCGATAGACGATACACCATACTATTTTTTCTGTTTGTTAAGATCTTGTCAGGTAGAGGAGTGAAAAGGAGATTACTGGGGCCAAGCGTAGAAAAAGGTATGGGTGCTACAGCCCCATACGAGTATAGCTTAATCCATGGACAATGAGTCCAATTTTCTGGAAAAACCTTAAAAGTAGATGTGGTATTCCGTATAAGGTTACGGTGGTTTGAAGTCTTTTCTATATCAATTTCAGATGCTTCGCATCAATTGTCAAACTTTTAGGTTTTCTTTGATGATAATTCTTTAAATCCAATTCGGTTGAAAAATCTTCAAAAGTAGATATGGTATACCATTTATTCTTTTATAATTGTGGTTCAGAAGTTGCACTCTGAATAAAGTAGATTGCCCATTCTAACCTGAAGCACATTTTGGATACTTGTACTATTCTCATGGAGTATCTTTGCAGATTTATGATTACCCCCAACAATCTTATCGTTTTTTTAAAGCTTTTGACATTGTGCATGGTTTTCAGTAGTTCTTATTATCACATAAGATAACAGTCTTATTTTCATGAGTCTTACAGCCTGTGGGTTACTCCTCTTCTTCTCCCCCCACCCCCCTTTTTCCTCTTTTATCCTCAACCTTTTTTTTTTGTTGTGTCAATTTACTCTGACCTGCTCTGGGTTATAACCAATCTCATTTATCTAATTTTGAATATTCAGCTAGTGAAGCAGGCGATTTTACCTCGAGTTCATGGCTTGGCACTGAAAACTACAGTGGCTGCGGTATGTAGGAGATATTTGTTGTGCTACATTTGTTTCTATGGGTGGTAATGCTTAACTAATTTTTAACTGTTGATAATTTATATAGTCTCAAAGTTGTGGAATTTATGGAACATGATGAGAAAACTACAGATCAAGCATTGTTATCTGAAATATAGTGTCCAAAATATTATTATTGAAAAAATTTGATAGCATTGGGATGTGTGGGTGGCATTTCTTAAGTGTGAAATCTAGCTTCTTATCATTCATCATATCATATATTTCATAGCATCTTTAGCTTGACATGGTTTGGCAAAATATTTTGGTTTCAATTGGCCTCGACCCGAAACGTCACAGGAAGTGCAAAAGCAAAAGGGAAAAAAAAAAAAAAAAAAAAAAACAGTTTTTAGGAACTTCAATCTCAGTTGATGGAATTCAGCTTTTATTCTCAGAGCTCCTCTTGTTTAGGATTCAGGATTTGTAGAATATTATAGTTAGGCTGAATTCCAATTTCCTAAAATGCTTCAAAAAATTTCAGACTTTATGAATCATTAGGATTCAAACCCTGCAAAGAGATATATGGCTTGACGCTTAAGAAAGAGATATGCCCTCAAATTGCTAGAATGCTTCGAAATTTTTGGACACTAATGAATCGTGGGTGAATCAAACCTCACAAAGAGATAGTAGGGTTTGAACTTGAGAAAAAAAATGTTATCCTATCCACTTTGAACGTAGGGCTTTGTTAAAGTGCTGAGAGGGGAGTGTTGTGTACCATATGATGATGGGATATTGTTGAGTTTTAATGTGTTTTCAGTCATTTATGTTTATCATAATTGGACTTAGGCTTCTAATAGTAATTTGTTTAATATAATATTAATATAGTATATGATGAGGCCTAAACCATGATAGATGCTACTAATTCTGAATATATTTTTCTGTTCTTCTAATTCTGGTTTCATTGGTTTCACATGTTATATTATTTTTGACATGCTGATACAACACCTTTTTTTTTTTTTTTTTTTGGGGGGGGGGGGGGGGAATGCTGATACAGAACCTTAACAAAATATGAACTGTATAATGACTGATATATTGGTACTTATCAAATACACTTGATACAGTTCTTACAGTTCTTATACACTATTATATTCATTCAATGACTCAACACACTTGCCAAAAACTCCTCAAAGGCATCACAGTCAATTTTGTTTGGCAAAATCAAATTGACTCCTTGTTTTTATTTCTAAAAGTGACTTTAGTAATGTTATCTTCATTAGATAATTAAAGAACTTGCAATAAAGGTTTGAAACTAGATTTGCACAAGAACAGTATTCTATCCTTGGATAATCAAATCTGACTTAGACCATCTGTGCTTTGATGAGTGAATACTGATCAGGAATTAACCTTGATTATCTGTGAGAAAGTAACCTTAGATGGCTTGGACTTGTGCAATGGAGAATCTTGATGCTCCAATACAGATGGGTGATTTGATTCAAATTGAATTATATGGAAGAGTTAGGAGTAGGCCTAAGCCTAAAATGACTATTTCTTTTCTTTTCTTTTTTTTTGGTTTTGGGGGGGGGGGGGGAGTTTGAAAAAATGACTAGGAAACGTGAGGAAAACAATGCATAGCTTAGAACTGTTTGTGACTAAATGCTACAGAAAATGTACAGGTCAATGCAGCTAACCAATCTCAGGAAGGTAGGCACTCTATCAAACCCTTGAAAGAGAACATTAATCAAAGAAAAGTAAGTAGTAATGTCACTTAAACTCGGGACTTAAGGTATTGCCTAAAACAGGAAGTGATAGGCACTCCATTGAACCCTTGAAAGCGAGCATTAATCAAAGAAAAGTAAGAAGCAATGGCACTTAAACTAGGGACTTAAGTTATTGCCTAAAACAGGAAGCAGAAAGTGATAGGCACTCTATCGAACCCTTGAAAACAAGCATTAATCAAAGAAAAGTAAGAAGCAATTGCACTTAAACTAGGGACTTAAGTTATTGTCTAAAAGAGAAAATTAAATAATTAATGGAATTCAAAACTCATGATCGTGATGAAATATAAATTAAATCCTAACCCCAGAACTAGAATTTAAATGTGGGTGAATGGTAACACTTGGAAATGGGAGTCCACGATGAATATCTCTTGAGATTATGAATAAAACATGAAATAATGGCCTATGTCTATAGGAGATGTGAGAAAAGAAATTATTCTAGCATGTCTTAATGAGTGGAGCACATAACAGATGTAATGGTGAGGGATACAATTACATAAATGCATATGCTCTGAGTCGGGGATGACATATTATGTTGATGTATTAGTGTATTGCCTAAAGCATCAACAGAAGACTAAGCACATAAATATATTTTTTTGGATGAATAAATAATTATATTAAGAAACAAGGGAACAAGAAGCAAGGCCTTCAAGAAGAAGACCGAAATGAAGAACTAAGACCCCAGGAGACAACAATAAGCTTGTCCCTTGGGGTATCATCAACCGGGGGGTGGGAAATAGCTAACAATTTAGAAGAAACATCGAAATAGATGGCATTCCAAATCCCATCAATAGAGCGGGATTTGGAAGTCCATCTCCTAAGGTTGTGCCCCACCAAAGGTGATGAATGGATGCACAATATACTAGCTTGCCAATCCGATCACAGATAGAAATACCTAAAAAGGTTCTCAGGATCCAAGATCAATCACGGGAAAAACCGAAAGACCGCCTCGAATGGAGTCAAATGGAGGCAAGGGCTTTTCTTTATATAGATCTGGAGAAAGGGCAAGAAAAAAAAAGGTGCTCTTGATCCTCCAAACCTTTCCAATAGAGGATGCAACTGGGGTTTGTGGGGATGTGGTGGCTAAAGAGAAAGGATTGGGTAGGGAGGGCATGGTTAAGGCTCTCCAAAGGGTTAGGGAATGACGGGGAATGAAGCCTTTGAACCAGACCAAGGGAGACCAGGGGGTTTAGGGTTGTGGGCTCTGAGGATGTTCCAGGCTAAGGCTGCGGTGAAGGTTTTGGAGGGGGAGGGAAGCCAAATGGGCGTATTAATTGAGGAGCTAGAGAGAGGGGGAAGAGTTTCCCAAACCTGTGTGAGCATGGGGATAGAGGCGGGGTTCTAGGACCCATTAGAGATGAAAATGGACAAAGGGGTAGATTTGGGGATGCGGGAGTTGTAGACCACACGGGGGCCAAAGAGGTTATAGAGAATGCCCATCGGATGCCACGGGTCAAGCCAAAAGGAAGTGGAAAAGCCTGAGGAGATAGTGGTAGAAATTGCCGAGATGGCGTGGGGTCAAAGCATGAGAATTTTCCTCCAAATCTAAGAGGGGTTAGAGGGCAAGGGGCAAGTCCAGAGGGAATTAGACTGGAGATGATAAGAGTAAACCCATTTAACCTAGATGAAATCATGTTTTGAGGCAATTTTCCAGATGAGTTTAAGGAGGCAGGCAAGGTTAACATCTGAGATCCGGTGGATTCCGAGGCCTCCCTCAGAAGTAGGGCGGCATATGGTTGACCAACTAGTCGGATGAAGGAAACGTGAGGTTTCCTGCCCTTCGAAAGGAAGGCTGAAACAAGGATTCCATAGCATGAATGGTGGATTTGGGAATGGAAAAGATCCCACACCAATAGAGATAGGAAGATTGCAGAACTGAGCGGATGAGGATGATTTTGCCAACAAAGGAAAGGAGCTTGCCCTTCCAGAGCTAGAGCTTCTTTCGAATATGATCAAGCATAGGGAGACATTGGTGGCGAGTGAGCCTATCGGGGATGAGCGGGAGGTCAAGATAGGCAACTGGGAAGGAACCAGGCTTAAAGCCCAAGAGCTGGAGAAGGGAGGCACGAAGCTGATTGGGGATCCCCGCAAGATAGATGGTGGACTTGTAGAGATTGACTTGAAGGCCAGAGAGGGATTCGAATTGGGAGAGAGAGGAGAGAATGGAGGAGATGGAGAGGTGATATGCTTTGGAGAAGATCATGAGATCGTCAACAAAGGTGAGATGGGTAAGATTAAGGGTTTTGCATTTAGGAATGGGGGAAATGTGGAGATGATCAGTTTTAGATTGGAGGATGCGGGAGAGAACCTCCAAAGCTAGGGAGAAGAGATAGGGGGAGAGGGGGCAACCTTGGCGAATACCAACTCGAGAGGGGAAGAAACCCGCAGGGGATCCGTTGGTGATAATGGAGAATCGGGGAGAAGAGATACAATATTCAATCCAGTGGATGAAAGGGGGGGGGAACCCATAGAAGAGAGGACCTCACTAATGAAGTCCCAGCGAATGGAGTCAAAGGCTTTGTGGAGGTCAACCTTAAGGAGAGCTGTCGGAGAGTGAGCAAATCTATCGAAGCCTCAGACAATTTTCGCACGAGAAGGGATGTTATCCGCAATACTACGGCCCGAGATGAAGGCGGATTGGTTCGGGCTCACAAGGGAGGGCATAACCTTCTTAAGCCTATTCACTAGAACCTTGGAAATGAATTTGTAAAGGAGGTTACAAAGAGAGACGGGGTAGAAATTGGTGAGAGAGGTTGCTCCTTGCTTTTTGGGAATGAGGCAGAGGAAAGTTTGGTTTATGGAAGGAAGTTGAGAAGGGTTAAAGAAGAAGCTCCGGATGGCCTGGGCAAGGTCATTCTCAATGAAGTCCCAAGAGGTGAGGAAGAAACCCATACTGAAGCCATCAGGATCTCTTCCGAGGAAGGGATAGCACTGAGAGAGGAGATAGAAGGGTCAATGAATTTATTAATGAGGTTGGGAGGGAGGGGGGAGTGAGGAGGGAGGGAAGTGGGGAGAAAGGAGCAATGTCATGGCTTCATCTCATTTTCACTGGCATTTGGTTAACCATTGATAGTTAAAAGGAAGATGATGATGAAACCAGCAATGCCATTAATTCAAATGCTAAAGATGAAATATAAAATAAGAATGCCAGTTTGAATATCCGAACAAGAAGTTGATAATCCAATGACAGTTTGAATACCCAACTGTTCTCCACACACTTAGCCTTCAACCTTCAATTATAACTCAAATAAATGATGAAAAGACTAAGGTGTAATTACATTCAAATAAAATAAAAACTCTGAACATTGTCTAATGTTCAAAAGAAAATAAGCATAGTGTAGGGAGTCCTAAACTAGAGAAAAAGATGATGTCTATTTTCAAAAGAGAGGAGACAATGTGGCTTCAGAGAAGAGAAGGGGATATGCATGAAAGAGAATCAAATAAGATAAAAAAAAAAAGGGATTAGAATCTGTAGAAGAAAAGAAAGGAAAGAGGGAAGAAGGGAGCTTGAAAGGAGAAAGTGGAAAGAAATTAAAATAAATAAATGAATATGGAAGGAAAGAGGGAGGTAAAGGGGGGGGGGGGGGAGAGAGAATGAAAGAGAGGGAGATTTTGGAAATCTTTATTTTCTTTTTTCTGTCTCTTTTCTTTCTATTTTTGCATCCTCTATCTTGTGCAAAATCCCCTTTGACAGTTCCTTGCTTGCAGCCCACTTTAGGTTACTGAAATTCCTTCTTTGCTGTTCAGTGTTTCAGTGAAATTTCTTTGCATCCTGCCTTTGATCACATATGTACTGATCCATATGTAGCTTGGCATCTAGATCGCATTAGATCTGTGCATTTGGCATAAGTTATGTGCAAAGCCCCCACAACCTTTAAGTATGAGACAAATGCATCATACAGTCTCACACTTATCAACACGTTATATGGTTTCATTTATATTAAATAAGGAATTAATGTAATCAATTAAATGGCTAAGTATGTATGAGATGCCAGCCTAAACTAAGACTATTGACGTGTATGGTTGAATATATTGATCAGATTTCACTAATCAAAGCTGATGGTAAAACCAGTAATGTCAACTAGAAATGCAATTGGTTGTTAGGGGTCAAAACTTATTTGGAAGATACTTGCTGAGATCTCCTGACAAAAAATGCATTTTCTTAAAACAACTAGCAACACAAAATAGGTTCATGTTTGTTTCCTACGAAATGGGGAAAAATTATCCAAACTATCAGACAGTACCAGTGTACCACCAAATGATATATTGGGGCTGCATATTAGTGATCCAGTTATGAGTTATGATGCTTCTCCTGTACGAATTTGGTCAATTCCCAGTGTTCCCTAAATGTTTATTGGTAATTGACTTGTCTATAACTGCATCAAATTATGAAGCATATAATTAAATGCCTGGATGACTCACCTGGATCTTATTTCAACTACTTGGGTTTGGTCAAACAATCCTGAATTGCTGTTCTGCATTCTCTCGCCTTGTCATTGTTTAAGGTAGATGCTCCACATGGAAAAACTTCAGACTAGTATCATCTAAATAAACTGGCTTATCATTGATTAGATGAATAGTGTTTTATTTGCTATTCTTCTCAAAGTCTAATGGGATTTACATGCTTGTAAGTCATACTTCGTATAGGTGGGTAACACTGTATTTGAATTATTAATATGATGATGAGGATGGCTTCATTGACAGGTCAGAGTGAATGCTTTGCTTTGCCTTAGTGATTTGGTTCCCACACTTGATAAACATGCTGTTCTGGATATCTTGCAAACCATCCAGCGTTGTACAGCTGTTGACCGTTCTGCTCCCACACTCATGTGCACACTTGGGGTTGCGAACTCAATTTTCAAGCAGGTAAGTCCTATCACCTGCAATGCCTAATTTGTTAAAGAGGAGTAACCCAAAGACAATGTATGCTTCTCAGATGATTTACTTTTTGTGTTACTTAAGTGTCAGCCTTAAAGCCTTGTGCCTCATGTGAAAGAAAAATAAAAGAGCCAGTTTTTCAAACATTTATTATCGTTACAGCCTCCATTTTTCTTCAGGTAAATATCATGTGGCAGGATTTTTTTTAAAGCAAATCATATTCTTATTGTAATGATTTTACCTGAAGAATTTCTTTTTCTTATGCTCTAAGAAAGAGGCATTAAATGTTAAGAATACAGAAAAGGAGGGGGGGTGTTTACAAGGGCTGATGTTAACATGAAATTGAACATGTGGGTAAATTTAGTTGGTCCCAATTTGGATAACCCTTCCTGCC